>NC_135325.1:62164323-62473698 GCF_048772815.1 Callospermophilus lateralis | reverse complement strand
AAATTCCATTTTGCAGTGCTAAGGATATGTATAAATCATTTAAAGAAGACAGATAAACAGGGTCTAGGGCTGTAGCTCAGTGGCAAAACACTTGCCTAGCATGTATGAGGCACTGGGTTCTATCCTTAGCACTGTAAAAAGATAAAATAAAGTCATACCATCCATCCAAAACAACCAAAATTTTTTTAAGATAGGTAAATAGCTAATGAACATTCCAAAAATATGTTCAGCTTCAATAACATTTTTTAAAATATTTATTTTTTTTTTAGTTGTAGTTGGACACAATACCTTTATATTATTTATTTATTTTTATGTGGTGCTGAGGATCAAACCAAGGATCTTACACATGCCAGGAAAGTGCTCTACCACTAAGCTACAACCTCAGCCCTCAGTAATATTTTTTTTAATAATAAAATACAAAATATTGCTTTTTTACCAATAATTTGCCAAATTTTAAAGTTATTATTGATACTACTTTAAAGTATAAATTGGTGTAAATTTCCTGGAAGATAATTTTAAATTATCTAATAAAATATCCATATTTTATTAGATAATGGAATATATTACAATGTTAGCATTCTAAGATACAATATAATCATCCAATTTACTAAGGTTCTCTTTTAAAAATGCTTATTATAACTTTTTTAATGATTGAAAATGAGTAAAGTCTTATTAACAATATATGATTGGTTGTATAACAGACTTCTTTTAATGGAGTAATTTTCAAGTTTTAAAAATAATACTGTAGTAAAACATGTATGAAAAAATAACAATACAGTAGATTTATATATATTGCCATGGAATAAGGCCAAAGATACGAATAATGTATGTATTGCTGATACAAACAAAAAGAAAGATAAAAGACAGCAGAGAGCTAAGTAGAAAAGTAGAATATATATACATTTTTTTTTCTGGAATTTCTTAACATGTGTGTTTACCTCCGAATATGGGCTCTGATAGTAGGAAAGCTATTAATACTTCAATTATTTATCATTTTTTAATGTTTTTTCTTTCCATTGTATACATTTTATGGGACAAATGTGATTTCTAAATATTGGTGACCATATAAATATATCTATTGATGTTTAAATTATAAAAGAGCCTTTGTAATGAGATTTTCATTCTTTTCTTTATGCATCCTTTTATTAGAAAAGGAAATATTTACACTAAAAGAATGTAACCATATAAATATATCTATTGATGTTTAAATTATAAAAGAGCCTTTGTGATGAGATTTTTCATTCTTTTCTTTATGCATCCTTTTATTAGAAAAGGAAATATTTACACTAAAAGAAGAAAAGTGTTATGTCAATGTGGAAATGGATAATAGTTTTTTACCTTATATAGTCTCATGATACTGACCAAGATATAATTTCTCAATCTCAGTTTGCATTTGTTGAAGTGGGTACTAATATCTAATTGGTTGATTGAACAAAAGATTAAAACAGAATTGTTTGAAAGATCCCAAATTTCATATGATGGAGTATTAAATACAATTTGATAATATTATAATGGGGGAGACCATTGTGATGCAATTAAATTTGTGATGGTTGAACCTTCATGAATGGGTTTAATGCCCTTACAAAAGATACCACAAGACCTCTCAACCAAATGAAAACACTGTGAGAAACAACCATCTGTAAACAAAGAAGAGGCTCTCAAGATAACCCAAAATAGCTTGCACACTGATTTGAGAATTCCAGCCTTCAGGACCATGAATTTCTGTTTTTGTAAATCTATAGCCCTCTGGTAAGTCTTTAGTACTGTCTTAGAGCAGCCCGACATAAGGCAAACAGTGTAAAATCAGTGCTGTTATCTTGTTCTCTAATACATTTTCCTAAAATTCTGTGCTTCATCAAGATGCCTAAGTCAATTCAGAAAGCAGTACAGCAGAATAAAACAATATTGATCACTCCAAACCAAATCACTTTAAAAACTCAGGAATAATATGGCTATGAGTAGCAAAGATATAAATAAAGAAGGTATTACAAAGATGTGATAAATATTAGGTATTTTAGTCAGCATTTTTGTTTCTGTGACGAAAAATCTTGACAAAATGAATTTTAGAGGAGGAAAGGTTATTTTGGGGGCTCACAGTTTCAGAGTCCTCAGTCCACAGATGGTCAACTCCATAGCTCAGGGCCTCAGCTAAGGCATAATACAATGAAAAAAAGAATGTGGCAGAGGCTGCTCAGTACATGACCACAAAAAAGGAGCAGTCGGGGGGAGAGAGAGAGAGAAAATAAGCACACTCTGCTCAAAAAGGACAAAATATACATACCCCAAAGGCTTGCCCCCAATGACTTACCCACTCCAGCCAGCCACACTCATACCTGCCTACAGTTTCTACCAGTTCATCCCTATCAGGGGATTGATGCACTGATTAGGTTAAAGCTCTCCTAACACACTCATTTCACATCTAAACTTTCTTGCATTTTCTCACACATGAGATTTTAAGGGACATCTAATATCTAAACTATAACATTCCACTCTGGCCCCCCAAAACTCATGCATATCTCACAATGGAAAATACATTCAGTACATTTCAAAGGGTCACCATAGTCTTAATAGTTCCAGAATTGTGCAAAAATCCAAATCCAAAGTCTCCTCTGAGACTCAAGGCAAATTCTTAGCATGAGAGCCTTAAAAAAAAAAAAGAAGAAGAAGAAGGTCATGAGCAACTAATAAAAAAAATACAAGGGCTGAGCTCAGCAGCAGAGTACTTGCATAGCATGCATGAGGCACTGGGTTCCATCCTCAGCACCACATAAAAAAATAAATAAAGTTTATTATGTCCACTTACAACTATAACAAATATTTTTAAAAATCTATTAAAAAACAAAAGCAAGTTACATGTATCCAATATATAAAGGTCCATTAAAAAACATTTACATTCTGAAATGTAAAAATAGGGGCACAAAAAGAAGGGAAGGGACCCAAGCAAGAATAAAATTTAACTGGGCAAACAAGTCCTGTAGCTTCATGTTCAGCATCTGCAGCAGATGATATTTTGATGTTCTCTCCAAATGACTTGTGTAGTTCCACCCCATGGCCTTGCTGGTTGTAGCCCACATGGTCTCTCTGTTGTCTAATCTCTGACAAGTTCCTACAGCTTTCATTGGCAGTTGTTCCATGGTGCTGACATTTCTTAATCCAGGGGTCTCCATTGCAGCTTTTGCTTCCTTTTACATGTCCACACATTGCCCTCTCAGTGGCAGTATCCAGGGACTCTGATCCTGAGGCACATTGCCAGGTCTCCTAGGATTTCCACTGGAATCTCAGTGGAATCCTTTATAATCCCCTAACTCTAGAATTCTGAGTTTTTGCAGAATCAGCACCACATGGTTGATGACAAGGTCTGCCACCATTTTGAGAGTAGCCAAGTATTCAGTGACCATGGCTTTAGCCTCTGAATGCTTGAGTAGCTGAGCACACTGAAATAACATCCTAGAATCCCTGGGCAATCATGATGCCCCGATATTCTCTTTTCCAAACTTTTTTTTTTTTAATTTTACACACTTGAGTCTGAGATGGGTGTAGTCTTGTCAATTCCTATAATGTCTTCAAGGCATCTTTCCAATTGTTTCTGAGTGAAGTAATTATCAGAGACTAGTGGCTACAATCTCTTGATCAGCCACAACTTCTTTAGTCCCAGTTCTACTCACAGTTTTCTGGCCAAACAGCAGGTTTTTAAAATCTTTCTATTTTGTTTCCTGCTCCTGATTATCACAATAAACTGTACAAAAATCTGCCAGAAATAGCCATGCCACTGCCTGAATAATATGCTGCCTATAAATTACTTCCACCAGATAAAAATTTCATCACCTTTAAATTAAAAACACAGAATGTCCTAGGATGTGGGAAAATGTAGAAAAATGTTTATACAGATCATAACACTAATGATCTCTAGTCGAATTTCCAATGTAGTCATCTTTTTGCCCTCAAACCTCATGAGCTCACTCTTTACTATCCACAATTCTATCTGTATTCTGGTCTTCTGAGATCTAACCAGAATTGTTCTTTAAGCTCCACTTAAAACAATAGTGAAAATTTTCCTGTTTGTTTTATATATATATATATATACACACACACACACACACACACACACACACACACAGGATGGCAAAGGTAAAAGTTAAGATTGTGAGAAAATTAAAATGTCAAATATTCTTTGGGTGTCTGCTTATATCAAAGGCCTCCTTGCTTACATCATAAAATGTGAATAATTTAATAAGCCAAATACTTGTACCATGGGATATTTCCACATTTTCTTTATTAAAGGTTTGTTTTATTTAAAATTGGTATAAATTTCAGGTTTGGTGTCCATAGAACTAACAAAGTATTAGAAATTATAACCACAGTAATATATCCATTTTATATAACACAGCACTTCTACTACTTATGCTAATAGTGGGGGGAAAAACTTACATACTAGGAATACTTTAAGTACAAAATTTGGACTACTGTCAATATATTTTAATTTAAATTTAAAAGTCCTTGTGTGAACCAGAAAATTGTAAAATCCTAGACTACTCTAAATATTATATATTTACAAAATTATAAATTGATGGTTTTACATCAAATTGGTAATATTAAATGGATATACCTGGTTCTGGCAAGAGTTGAGTTAAATAACAATTCTAAAATATTATTGGTACAAGAAAAAATTGGGAGCAGTATTTTTAAAATGAACTTTGGCAGCCTTATTATTGCCAGTCACAAGCCTTAGAATTTTCATGGTAATTGACCTAATTCTTTTCTTTTAATATTTATTTTTTTTCCGTTGTAGTGGGACACAATACCTTTATTTATTTATTTTTATGTGGTGCTCAGAATTGAACCCAGGGCCTCACACATGCTAGGTGAGCACTCTACCGCTGAGCTACAACCCCAGCCCTGATCTAATTCTTTTGTTCAACATTTACAGAATAGTGAAAAGCTGAAAATAACCAGAGAGAAATAGTTAAATTAATAAAATTCATAGTGTATGATCATTAGAATATTTTCAAAAGTTTTCAAAAAACAAAATACTCATGCATAATAATAAATTTTACAAACTAAATCTTGTATAATATAAGGCACAAATAATAAAAATAGCTATATTTCAACAGAAAAAAATACTGAAAATAAACCGAAAACTGTAATCAGGGCTGGGGCTCTAGCTCAATGGTGGAGCACTTGCCTAGCATGTGTAAGGCACTGGGTTAGATTCTCAGCACTGCACTTATTTATTATTTATAAATAAATAAAATAAAGATTCATCAATAACTATAATTTTTTTTTAAAAAAAGTAACCAGCCTGGCACAGCAGTGTATGCCTTTGTACCCAGATATTTTAAAGGCTGAGACAGAAGTATTGCAAGTACATGACCAGCCACAGTAAGTTAGAAATACACTGAGTAACTTGATAAGACCATGTCTCAAAATTTAAAAATATAAAATTTAAAAATGCTTGTGAATATGTCTCACTGATAAAGTGCCTCTGGGTTAAATCCCCAGTTTTAAAAAAAGAAAAGAAAAGAAAAACAAAAATAAAAAATGCTATTAATGGGTATCTTGTAGTGAGTTTGCAGATTTTTACTTTCCTCTTGGAACTCTTTTTGCATTCCTCAAGATAAACACTTATGAAATTTGTGGTGAGAAAAATAAATTTTATCAAAGAAGACAACAACATTAGAGAGTGACTTAATTCATTCATAATTTGAACAAGTGTTTTCATTTGCATTGCATTTTTTATTGAAATTTGAACTGCCACTTGATTTTTATTTTACACTCAGTGATTATATTATTGACAATTATAAATCTGGATAGCAAACATTTCTACTTATTTAGAATTTGAACCTTCTTGTCAGAGTGGATGTCTATATAAACCAGTAAAAGAATTATAAGAACAAACAAAAAAATCATTCCTAGAGTTAGATTATAAAAATATGGTCTGCAAGACATCTAAAAATATTGGAATCCAAAACATATTCTCATTTTAAAAAGAATGTGTGTTGACAGCCATGTTTGATCTAAATTTCAAAGAGAAAATTGAAACCATATAGATGATGCAATGAGGTTTCTATAAAGCAGAACCCACAGTATACTCTCTTGCACTTAATATTTCTTTGGCCCCAACAAGTTGGTCCAACAAGCAATGCACTTTAACATCAGTAGAGACCTGGAAAATGTTTAAAAAGAGTGTAAATATAATTATAATAGATCCTACTAAAAACAGATTGTGAGAGCATTACCAAGTATCTCTAAAAACATTAAAATGGATTATGTGGAATAGAGGTGCCATATAAACACACAGAACAATTTAATTACTTGACTATGTGTTAGTAACCTCAGGTGGTATAGTTTATTTATTTATTTTTATTCTTCAAGATAGTTTTATTTCTCTGTATGCAATAAATATACATTATTTTAATTAGAAAATACACTACACATTTCATTTTTTAATGATTATCTATCTTTATATTGAGTGTCCTATAGAGTTTCTTATTACCTGTTCCTTGTTTTTTTATTATTAGTTGTTCAAAACATTACAATGCTCTTGACATATCATATTTTATACATTTGATTCAAGTGGATTATGAACTCCCATTTTTACCCTGTATACAGATGCAGAATCACATCGGTTAAACATCCACTTTTTTACATACTGCCATACTAGTGTCTGTTGTTTTCTGCTGCCCTTAATATCCTCTACTATCCCCCTCCCCTCCCCTCCCTTCCCCTCCCATCTTCTCTCTCTACCCCATCTACTATAATTCATTTCTCTCTCTTGTTTTTTCCCCTTTCCCCTCACTTCCTCTTATATGTAATTTTGTATAACAATGAAGGTCTCCTTCCATTACCAAGCAATTTCCCTTCTCTCTCCCTTTCCCTCCCCCCTCTCGTCCCTGTTTAATGGTGATCTTCTTCTCATGCTCTTCCTCCCTGTTCTGTTCTTAGTTGCCCTCCTTATATTAAAAAAGACATTTGGCATTTGTTTTTTAGGGATTGGCTGGCTTCACTTAGCATAATCTTCTCTAATGCCATCCATTTCCCTGCAAATGCCATGATTTTGTCATTTTTTAGTGCTGAGTAATGATCAAGTAGGATTCATCCCTGGGATGCAAGGCTGGTTCAATATACAGAAATCAATAAATGTTATTCACCACATCAATAGACTTAAAGATAAGAACTATATGATCATCTTGATAGACGCAGAAAAAGCATTTGACAAAGTACAGCATCCCTTTATGTTCAAAACACTAGAAAAACTAGGGATAACAGGAACTTACCTCAACATTGTAAAAACTATCTATGCTAAGCCTCAGGCTAGCATCATTCTGAATGGAGAAAAATTGAAGGCATTCCATCAAAAATCTGGAACAAGACAGGGATGCCCTCAATCACCACTTCTACTCAATATAGTTCGCAAAATACTGTCCAGAGCCATTAGACGAAAGAAATTAAAGACATAAAGATAGGAAAAGAAGAACTTAAATTATCACTATTTGCAGATGACATGATTCTATACCTAGCAGACCCAAAAGGGTCTACAAAGAAACTATTAGAGCTAATAAATTAATTCAGCAAAGTGGCAGGATATAAAATCAACACGCATAAATCAAAGGCATTCCTGTATATCAGCGACAAACCTTCTGAAATGGAAATGAGGACAACAACCCAATTCACAATATCCTCAAAAAATAAAATAAAATACTTGGAAATCAACCTAACAAAAGAGGTGAAAGATTTATACAATGAAAACTACAGAACCCTAAGGAGAGAAATAGAAGAAGATCTTAGAACATGGAAAAATACCCTGTTCATGGATAGGCAGAACATCATCAAAATGGTGACATTACCAAAAGTTCTCTATCGGTTTAATGCAATGCCAATCAAAATCCCAATGGTATTTCTTGTAGAAATAGATAAAGCAATCATGAAATTCATATGGAAAAATAAAAGACCCAGAATAGCAAAAGCAATTCTAAGCAGGAAGAGTGAATCAGGCGGTATAGCGATACCAGACTTCAAACTATACTACAGAGCAATAGTAACAAAAACAGCATGGTACTGATACCAAAACAGGCGGGTGGACCAATGGAACAGAATAGAGGACACAGAGACCAAGCCACAAAATTACTATTATCTTATATTTGACAATGGCACTAAAAGCATGCAATGGAGAAAGGATAGCATCTTCAATAAATGGTGCTGGGAAAACTGGAAATCCATATGCAACAAAATGAATCTGAATCCCTTTCTCTCGCCATGCACAAAAGTTAACTCAAAATGGATCAAGGAGCTTGATATCAAAACAGAGACTCTGTCTGATAGAAGAAAAAGTTGGCTCCAATCTACATATTGTGGGGTCAGGCTCCAAATTCCTTAATAGGACACCCATAGCACAAGAGTTAAAAACAAGAATCAACAAATGGGACTTACTCAAACTAAAAGGTATAGTTTAATAGGGGAGAAAAACATGTGTAGAAATAGTTAAAAGATAAGATTGTATGTGTGATGGGCTTAAGAAATGTGTAGAAATTTGAGTATGGAAGTTCGGGGACCATGAAATAATATTTTTAGTTGTAAAGATCTAGAAAATGCAATAAAACAAGTGATAGTTTTAATTTGGTGTCTTAGATAAAATTTGAATATAGGTATGCAGAGCATATTAGGAAAAAATGGGAATTGGGCAATAAAGCTCATTGAAACTGACATAACAACTAAAATATCACTATTGGTTATTTGTCTAGTAACAATCTCCTTCAAGCCAACACACATGCATGAACACACACACACACACACACAAATACACACACACATAATAACACCATATTCAAAATTTCTCCTACAGTATTAAAATTTCTGTAAAGAAATTTTAGAATACATAAAACCTGTTATAAGCTAAATACTCTTTCACATAACTGAAATGCCTATGGTTTGCATTGAAAAGATTTCATGGATCTTCTGGCTTATTGTGCCTACAGGATATATTATCAAAACTCTATCCCCTACCCTTTGAAATTTAAAATTCTGTGAAGAGCAGAATTTATTTAAGATTATGATATGCTAATTTTAAATGGGCAATTCTTTTTTGAATAACCTACTTTTGTTTATTAAGAAAGAGAATAATTTAGGTTTTAAGTATATCTAGTTGAAATCTTAGAAGTAGCTAAGGAACAGTTCAAAATTCATTTTCATATAATTGAATCATTACTGAAACTTCTATCTTATGATGAATTTCAGTCTAAATAACTGCCTAATTTTAGCCCTTTTGGGGGGAGTCAGCTACATATATGATCACATCATCAGCAAACAGAGAAGTTCTACTTCTTCTTTTTCCTTTGTGCAACACTTTTCCTTATATTGCCTGATTTTTCTGGCTAGAGTTTCAAACATACTGAGTAGAAGTGGTGAGACGGAACATACTTATCTTTTCCCTGTTTTTTTTTTTAATATTTTTAGTTTTAGATGGACAGATCACCTTTATTTTATTTTATTTATTTATTTATTTATTTTTATGTAGTGCTGAGGATTTAACCCAGTGCCTCACACTCGCTAGGCAAGTACTCTGCCACTGAGCTACAACTCTATCCCTTGTTCCTGTTTTTAGAGGAAATTATTTTAGCTTTTCTTCATTCAGTCTGATGTTGGCTTTGGGTTTGTTACATATAAGCTTTATAATGTTGAGGTATGTTCCCTCTATCCCTGGTTTCTCGGGCATTTTTTTAACATGAGTGGGTGTTAGATTATGTGAAAAGCTTTTTTGGCATCTATTGAGATGACCAGTTGATTGTTATATTTAATTGTATTTATATGATGAATTACATTTCTTGATTTTATATTTTGAATCAACCTTATGAAACCCAGTTAATCATGGTCTTCTGTCTTCTTAATTTATTTTTGAAAGCAGTTGAATAATATTTTTGTTAAGGTTTGTTGCATCTATGTTATTCAGGAATATTGGTTTGATGTGCTTTTTTTGTACCAGGGTGATCCTGGCTTCATGGAATATATATGAGAGTTGTACACTCTAGTAGATTTTATGAAATAATTTGAGGAAGATTGGCATTAATTCTTCTTTAAAGAACTTGGCTGATGAACTTTTTACTGGGCTTTTTCTTTTGAAAATATTCCAATTGCTACTTCAAGCATATTGCTTGACATCAGTCTGTTTAGGTTTTCTATACACTCATGGTTCAATTTGTGTAGATCATATGAATATAGAAATTTGTCAATATCTTTTATATTTCCAGTATATTGGAGTACAAATTTCAAAATATTTTCTAATAATCTTCTGAACTTCAGAAGTATCTGTGATGTTATTACTGTTTTTTCATCTCTAATTTTACTGATTTGGGTCCTTTCTTTTGTTTAGTTAATTTGGCTTAGGATTAATCAATCACTTTATTATTTCAAAATGCCAACTCTGTAACCTTGATGCTTTGTAGTATACGTTCATTCTCAATTTTGTAATTTAAGATTTGTTCTCAGTTCTTTCCTCTCTTTTACTGATTTTGTAACTGGTTTGTATTTCTTTTCTAGGGTCTTCAAATGTGATATTGAATTATTTACTCATTAGGTATCTTTTTTATTCTTATGCAGGCAGTCAATACTATAAACTTTCCTATTAAAACTGCTTTCCTGTTTTCCCAGAGATTTTGATATATTATATCACTGTTCTCTTCTTTAACAATTTTTTAGCTTATCCTCTAATTTTGTATTCAAAACTATAGTATTTTCTGTCCAATACTATTTTTTCCTTTTCTAATCTTATTGATATATGCTTTCTTTCCACTATAATGTGATAGCAGACAAGAACTTATCTCCTTTTTATTTGCAAAGACTTATTTTGTGTTCTATTTTTCTTTCTATTTCAAAAAAGTTTTCAGGTGCAACGTAGAAGAAAGTGAATTTGGTTACTGATGATGATGTATTTTATAGATGTATGTTTGATGTATTTGTTTAATATTATTTTTAACTTCTGAAGACTCTTTATTGTGTTTATCAGAATGGCTTATCTATTGGTCCAGCTTGTGTAGAAATCACCCAATATTATTGGATTGGACATTATTTGATTATATGTAGTATGATTTGCTTAATGTGAATATGTTCACCAACATTTTGTAAATAAATATTTACATTACATTAATTATGTACATTAATATGTACATAAATATTTACATTCATTATGGATTATTTAATGATTCTCTTTACCTGATGAAGGGAAATTCTTTGTCCCTTTTGATTCAATTTAGTTTATAGTTTCATTTGTGAGATATGAAAATAACTACATATGCTGGCTTTTATCTCAATTTACATGGTATAATATTTTATACATCCTTTTCCCTTCAGCCTGTGGATAGCTTTGCCTTTAAGGTGAGTCTTCTGAACAACACATGGTTGGGTCTTGTTTTTTAGTTCTTTCTTCTAATTTATGTATTTGATAGGAGAATTTTGACCATTTTAATTCAGAGTTATATAGAGACATTATTTTTTTCATGTCATTTTGACTTATTGTAATGCTTAAGTCAGACTTGATCCTCATTCAATTGTCTATTTTTCTAGTGAGATTCATTCATACAATGACATTGATATTGATTTTTCCTTTTGTCTGCCTAATTTTTCCCTTGGTTCAGTTCCACTCCACTTTTCTAGACAGAGGTGAGGGGGAAGAGGATTTGGTGACCTTCAGGTAGCAGTGGTTCCTCTACATGTTCCTTCTAGACACTTTACTGAGACAGCACATTTCAGATTTATCGCCTATGATTTTATCTGTTTCTGTATATGTGTATTAGCTGTATTGATTTAATTGTTCCTGGGCAAGTTGGCTATCTGTAAAAAAAATATTATACCATTTTGTATAAAATATTATACCATTTCATAGTTGTAGACTGAAAATGTTTGCTGTCCCTGGCACAGCTTTCTGCTCACAATCTAGTTTGAACTGCATATCTTTTATTTTCTTTGCTGCTACTGTCCCATTTTACCTTGTTCTACTTTCCATTCTGACCTTAAGTGTTATAGTGTGAATTGATCAGTATAATCAATAAGTCATAGATATATGTTATAGTCATAATGCAAGATAGAATAGATAATCAATAAGCAATATACATAGATTAAAGACTATAAGAGTAAGGTAAGATAACATAGATAAGATATAGTAAGACATAAGTTCATCAGGAATAAACCTAAATAATAGTAGAAAAATCATGTAACTGTAAAACATCGAAGAATTTAAGCCATATGATAAGCCACTGTGTCAGTTTACTTATAAATAAATATAAGCAAGTAGATTAATATAGATATAGATAAGGTTAGATTAACATAGCAACATGATCTTGTAGCCTTGCAAAGGATAAAGGGCATAGGGTTTATAGATATTAGTAAAGTGACTGATGAAAATGTGTGTGTAGGCCATAAAATAACTGTAGTTTTAAGTAGGCACTGAATAAGTTACTAGTACTGAATGTGTAAAGCAATTTCTCTGGTAGAAACTCATTAGTCATTAACAACACTTTTCACCTTGCTGGAGTTATGAGAATAGAGTCATTGTAGTCATTTGTGTAAATAAATATGTGACTATAGAAACTCCATTTTAGTTTCTTTGTTTCTGTCCCTGTGAAGAGAAAACTGCATAACCCATTTCTAGGAAATAGAAACTAAACCTGTTCTCTTATAAAAAGTTGTCTTTCTGTGCTTTGTTCCCCACAAGTTGTACCCTACTACTGCTGTGGTGGTTGTAGTGAGCTACATCTTGGATTTGAATGCCCTTGGGAGTCTATTTGACTTTGAAGTAGATTCTAGCCCTGCCTGACCCCGACCCAAATTCAGGATATGACTGTCTATCACCTACTTCAACCCAGGACTGTGGTCAACTGAACTGTAAAGATGATGCTTTTTTTTTTTTTTTTTTTTTTTTTAGCTTCTGTTTATCACTTGCTTGCTGACTAGAAAAATTCCAGCCCTGCTTAGAACCCACAGTTCTCACTTTTTAATGTTTTAATTTCTGTGATTGGCTAGTTTATATGAGGTAAACAAGTCACTAAGTTGTGATTTTTGTACTTATATTCTCCTTGGTTAGACCAGGAAGCTGCTGACCTCACACAGAGCTTGAGTCTATATGGTGGGTGACTGTCCCTGGCCAAGAAAATAAAGCTCTCTTTTGATTTAAAATTCAGACTTAGAGTGCTTTCTGGAGCAGCTCCCCATAACATAAGGAAGTAAGCTTATGGCCTTTGTCTCTCCTTTGTATCTTTGTTAACTTGCTTCCTGACTCCACTCTGGTCAGGGTTTGGGATCAAGGGACTTTTTATTATTTTCTGCTTCACTAATCAAATTCAAAATTTGTCCATATCTCAAGGTCTACAATGTTGAGTTTTAAGATGTTCACTCTGTCACCCAGCACTCTGGTGAGCTGATCTTTCACCACTTTGATTTTTGGTTGTGAAAAAGTTGACATTTACCACCTAAATTCATACTTCCACTTTCGGGCTATGTAGTCTATATATCATATTACTTCTTTCCATATTAGAGAAATCCAAAATTACTTTCCATTCTGATCATTGAGTTTTGTCTTTCCCACAAAGGAAGATAGTTTTCCTTCCTTATGACAGTGGTTTCTTTTATGTCATATTTCTGATTTCTTACTTTATAGTCACTATATTGTCCTATAGTTTGGGGAATTTTTAAAGGCTTGGTAATTTGAAAAAAAAGTAAAAACAGGAAAGTAATTATGATATGGACTTTAAAATGTTTACTGTGAAATTCAGATATGGATAATAATACTTTAGGTTGTGTTCATCCTTCTGTTTTGAACTTATTCTGTAAGAGTTATGCATATTTTGTCAACATATTTTTATCTATGGAATTCTATATAACAATATTACTGTCCTTGGGTAATACTTAAAATGTAAAATTAATGTAGAGCTTTTTCTAAGTTTTTAGAAGGCACTATACCCTGGGCCTTGATTTGACAGAGATCTTTAATTTTCAGAAATAAAGTTAAATGTATTCCACAGAATTACCTGTCACTTTTCCATTATTGTGTGGTCTATATTTTATAGATTTTGTTGAAATTAGTTTTCTTTGGGTCAAAAACTTATATTTATTTACCACCAGCCAGATTTTAAAACTCTATAATTATTTTTAGAAGTGATTTATATTTCTTCGATAATTTTTTTTATAATCCTGAAGCATTGTTGAGAAAATTAATGTTCGACATATGTTGAAAAACTTGTTGGAACACTTCTATCTTCACAGAGGGTTTAAAAGATACTAAAGATATTTCTCTTAGAACCTTTCATATAGTTTTGCCAGTGATTACATCTCATATAAGCATAGCACAATTCCAAACAAGACAACTTATATTTTAAATAAGTGCATACAGTTTTGTCATAATATTACATGCATAAATTTGTGGAACAGTGACCACAATCAAGAGACAGAAATATGCTATCACTACAAAGATATTTTTAGTGATGTCCTTTGTATTCATTCTATTGATATTCACCTCTACCGTCTCTCTCAGTAACCACTAATCTATTTTTCCTTTCTATATGTTTTTACTTTGAGAATATTATCTAAATGTAGTACATAAGACTTTTACATTTTAACGTTTTACAAAACTCAGTATAATGTCTCTGAGTGTCATATAAATTGTTTTATGCATGTGTAGCTTGCTCCTATTTCTTGTTGAGTAGTATTACATGGTTTCAAACAATTTGATTAGCAGTCAGCTGTTAAAGAACATCTATGTTTTTTTGAAGTTTTTGTGGTTATTATAAATAAAAGGGCTATGAACCTTCTGGTATGGATTTTTGTGTGAGTGTAAATTTTCCTTTCTCCTATATAATATCCAATAATCCAATAATTAGTTTCATAATATTTATCATATCATTTCACAGAATGTATTATTTTACATTGCACCAGCAATGTTTGAGTGATCTAAATTCTCCGCATCCTCAATATCCATGGTGTTGTTACTTTTTTTTCCAGACATTTAGTTAGGGACATACTGAGGTCTCCTTATAGTTTCAATATACATTCCTTCAGTGGCTAATGATAGTAAATATTTGAAATAGTTTTCTTTGCCATCTGTATAGTTTCTTTAATGAAATGTCTCTTTATTTTTCTCTTTTTTATATTTCATTGATTTTTAATGTTAAAATTTGAGAACCTTACATATCCTATATCTGAATCATCTTTCAGACATGTCCTTTCTCAGTCTGTAACATACTTTTATCATATCTCATGGATTGTTTTTAACTGGTATTTAAAATTTTTACATATTTCCACCATCATATGATGTTTTGATACATGTATATATTTCTATTTACAGAAATTTTCACAGAAAAATAATTTTTAATATTCTGATAAAATCCAACATTTTTATTTGCAGATGGTTATGGTAGTGTGTTTATTTAATAACTGCTCTTAAATGTCTAGGTTAAAACAATTTTCTGTTTTCTTGAAAAAGCTTGACATTTTGCATTTAAATCAGTGATTTACTTCCAGTTAATATTTCTAAAATTTGTAAGATATAAATCAAGGTACATTTATTTTGCCAATGGGAATTCAATTACACCAGCAACAATTGCTGGAAAGTCTATCCTTTCTTCCTTGAAGTTTTTGTTATGACACTTTTGTAAAAATAAGTTCAGGATAATTTTTATGGGTCTGTTTCTGGATTCTTTACTTAATTGCAATTATTTATATGTCTTCATGGTTTAAAGATAGCAGACTAGACAAGGTCACTTTCCTGGCTGATCTGTGGTTTGAAATGAAGAAAGTAGATAAGCAGCTTCTCAGCAAAGTGGATGAGCAAGAAAAAAAATGGGAGGACTTTATTGGAATTTACAACTCGATATTCAAAGCAGACTGGACACTCAGGAGGTTGGATATAACAAAAAAAAAAAAAAAAAAGGAAGAAATCCCAGCACCATAACTCCTGCTGTAGCTAGACGCATCAGCCAGAGTATTCCTTCCTTGAGCACAGTGGATGGATAAGGGAATTAAGGTAACATGCATTTTTTGGAGGCCTGAGGTGTATCTATCTGTATATGGAAAGTTTAGAGATCAATACACTGCCCAACTAAAGTAAAAGGCATGCTGCCCAATATCCTCATATAGGAAGAAGCTGAACATCTCCCAGCTGCATGCAAAAGACAGAGGAAGGAGCCATTTTGCAGCCATGGTGACAGAACCAACGGCTGAGGCAGCTGACTCCTGGAAAAGCTGAGTTTGGACTGAAATACAGGCCTGTCAAACACACTGCATGACATAGAGTGGGTCTAAGTGAACAGGAGAAAATCAAACATGGAGAGAGGTTTAAAGAAGAATATTGGTTGTGGAAAACCACTAGCTCTCCCTTTTTCCCCTGCAATCTGACTGCTTACAGGACCACCTGGAAGGGACACACTTGACTAGGAATTCAAAAGAACATGGTGGGAGAGATTGAGTTTGAGACTGAATCTGAGAGCAGGAAATGTGGGGTCTAACAATGACATAGTGGACTAAGAATGGGCTACTCAACCACACAAGTGGAACGCAGGGGAGATTCCTGTGGCACAGTCCTCCAGTGTGGAGCAGAAATTGCTAGGCCCTGGAGGGGCACTGATATAAAATCTTCAGGCCAATTGGCATTCAGAGAAGATCCTGGAGCCTACCTAAGCATAAACCCCTCCTATAGGAGTTCCACTCACATGTTTACCTCTCTTACTTCAGCAATTGGAAAGATGGAGCATCACTTTCCAGAAAACCCCACCTAACATTGCTGAAGAGGGAAGCTGAGAAATTTTTGGACACCAAAGGAATAATTCTTTAACCTTTCATCAAGATTTTTTTCCTCTCTCTCTCTTTTTTCTTTTCTCTGTTGTACTGTGATGTTAATGGTTCATGGGTATTTATACAGGTTCATATTAGTTTTCTTTCTCATTTCTAGAATTTTTGAAGCCAGTTATTTTTATTGGATTGTTTTTTTTAAGAACTAGGGTGTTTGATTAGTGTACTTCAGTTTTGTTTTATAATCTTTTATATTTATTTTAATTTTAAAAAATTACTTTATGTATTTTTTCTCTAACCTGTTTCCCATGATTCTGCTTCTTCTCTTATATCATCTATTATAATCCATTGCACACTTCCTTTAATTTTCTTTTTACTTTTATCTTCTCTCCTCCTTTTTTATAATCATCATATTCTATATCACTTCTTTTCTCTCCTGGTTTGCCATTCAAAATTATAAACCCATTTGCAATCTGACTGTTTTTATTGTGTGTAGTAACTGATCATATAATTTCTGTTTGTTGTGAAAATTAACATTGTAGATGGCATAACAAGAACTATTTGGTAAATTTTTTGCATTGGTTCTTGTTATTATTTGGGTCCCCCTAACTGTTGAGGAAATTCTACTGACTCAGGCCCATATGTTAGGTAAGGAGACACAAAACATGAAAAAAAGCAAGGGAACAAATTGCCCAAAATAAACCACAATACTCCAATAACAGAATCCATTGAAAACACAGTAGAAGAAATGTCAGAGAGAGAGTTTACAATGTACATAAAGTGACCAGTGAGGTAAAAGACAATGTGATGAAATAAAAATCTTCTATGATAAGAAAAACTTTCCATGAAAGATCACTTCAATACAGAGATAGTGATTCTGAAAAAAATTCAAGCATAAATCATCAAAATAAAGGAATCAATAAACCAAATTAAAAATTTAATGGAAAGCATCACCACCAGACTAGACTACTTGGATGGAAGAGTTTCAAGCAATGAAGACAAAATGTATGATCTTGAAAACAAAGTTGACCATGGAAAAAAATATTAAGAGACCAGGAACAGAACTTTCAAGAATATTGGATAGGGCTGTGGCTCAAGCAGTAGCATGCTCACCTGGCATGCGTGCGGCCCGGGTTTGATCCTCAGCACCACATACAAACAAAGATGTTGTGTCTGCCGAAAACTAAAAAAATGAATATTAAAAATTCTCTCTCTCTCTCTCTCTCTCTCTCTCTCTCTCTCTTTTAAAAAAAGAAATATTGGATAACCTTAAAAGAGCAAAGTGAAGATTTATTGGGATAGAAAAGGCCTTGGAGATACAAATAAAATAATGCACAATTTTTCAATGAAATAATATTGGAAAGTTTTGAAAAACTAAAGAATAAAATGGAAAATCAAATACAGGAGGCGTACAGCAACCCCAATACACAAAATTACAACAGATGCACAACAAGGCACATTAGTATGAAGATGCCTAATATATAGAATAAGGATAAAATTTTAAGGACTGCCAGAGAATGTTTACAGATCACATTTAGAAGGAAATCAATCTACATCTCAGCCCATTTCTCAGCCCAGACTCTCAAACCTAGGAGTTCTTGGAATAACATATGCAAAGCTCTGAAAGAAAATGGATACCAAACAAGAATACTATTCCCAGTGAAATTAAGCTTCAAAATTGTCAATGAAATAAAAACCTTTCATGATAAACAAAAGTTAAAAGAATTAACAATTAGAAATCCTGAACTACATAAAACACAATAATATATTTCATAAAGAAGAAATGAAAAATAAAAATAAAAATGAACAAAGGAAGTACCATAGAATAATAGCCAACCAAAAGAAAAAAAATAATTCAAATTAAAAACCTGAAATAAATCAAAATGACAGGGAATAAAAAATATATATCTCAATAATAACATTGGTTATTAAATAAAAGTCTACACTCATCAAACATTGGTTATTAAATAAAGGTCTACACTCATCAAACAAAAGACAGAGTGGCAGATTGGATTACAAAAAACAATCCAACAATTATTCAGTGTCCACGAGACTCACCTCAGCAGCAAACACATCCAGAGATTGAAGGTAAAAGGGTGTGAAAAAATATAGCATTCACATGATATTGAAAACAAGCAGGGGTTTTTGCATTCATATCAGAAATAGTGGACTTAAATTCAAATATTATCAGAAGGGACAAAGAAGAACATTTTATACAAGACATAGCAAGGTAAATATTTATGTCCATTGGAGCACATATGAACATCACACAAACCCTTATCAATTTCAAGAATCAAATAGAACACAACATAATAATACCAAGTAATGTGGACACACCTCTCTCACCACTGGAAAGATCCTTAAAACAAACCAAATAAAGAAGCTACAGAGGTCTAGGGCTGTAACTCAGTTGCAGGACACCTGCTTAGCATGTGTGAAGAAATGGGTTTGATCCTTTGCACCAAATAAAAACAAATAAAATAAAGGGATTCTGTCCATTTGCAACTAAATAAAAAAATATAAAAAGAAGCTACAGAATTAAATAATACAATTAATGATTTAGACTTAATAGACATATAGAGTATTCAACCATCAATGACTAAATATACTTTCTTCTCAGCAGCACAGGGATTCTTCTATAAAATAGATCATATACTAGGCCACAAAGCAGCTCTTAGTAAATGCAAAACAAATGAGGTAACTCTTACATTCTATCAGATCAAAATGACATGGAGTTAGAAATCAATGATAAATTCAAAAAGAGAAGCTATTTTAACACCTGGAGATTAGATAATAGGCTATTGAATGACCAATGGATAGCAGAAGAAATCAGGGATGAATTTTTAAAAAAATGTTTAGAGGTAAATGATAAGAGCAATACAACATTTCAAAATCTGTGAAACTATGAAGGCAGTACTATGAGGAAAGTGTATTGCCCTGAGCTCATTGTGTAAGATAATAGAAGTCACCAAATAAATAAACTAACATAACATATTAAAGCCCTAGAAAACAAAGAATGAATCAACACCAAAAGTAGTAGAAGACAGGAAATAAATAAAATCAAAGCTGAAATCAATAAAACTGAAACTAAAGAAATAATCCAAAAAATTGACAGAAAAAAAAGTTGGTTCGTCAAAGAAAAAAAAGTAAATAAAATTGATAAACCCTTAGCCAAGCTAATGAAGAAAAAGAGAGAAAACTCAAAATTTTCTAAAATTTCCAATGGAAAAGGAAATATCACAATGGAAACTATAGAAACACAGATGATAATAAGAAACTATTTTCAAAATTTATACTCCAATAAAATAGAAAGTACTGAAGGCATCAATAAAATTCTAGAGACATATGACCTATCCAAATTGAATCAGGAGGACATAGAAAATTTAAACAGATCCATTTCAAGCAATGAAATCAAAGATTCCATCAAAAGCCTAGGAATAAATTCAAGCTCAGGACCAGAGGGGTTCTGAGCTCAGTTTTACCAGACCTTAAAAAGAAGAACTTACCCCAATCCTCCTCAAATTATTCCATAAAATAAAAAGGAGGAAACCCTTCCAAATGCATTCTATAAACCTAGTATCATCCTGATACCAAAACCAAAGACACAACAAGAAAAGAGTACTTCAGACCAATATTCCTGATGAACATAGATATAAAAGTCCTTAATGAAGTATTGGCAAGTAATGTGCAAAAACTCATTAAAAAGTTAGTGCAACATGATCGAATGGGGTTCATCCCAGCGACGAAAGATGTTTCAACATACAGAAATCAGAAAACATAATTTATCATATCAATAGATAACCATGATAATCTCAATAGATGCATGAATAGAAAAAGAAAAGTTCAAACTATCTTGATTTTCCAATGACATGATTCTATATTTAGAAATAGCAAAAAACTCCACCAGAAAATTTTTAGTACTCACAAATGAATTTAGTAAGTAGCAGGGTATAAAATTAATACCCATAAATCAATTGCATTCCCAACATCAATGAAGAATCAAGTGAAATAGAAATTAGGAATTATATCATTCACAACGACTTCAAAAAAGTTGGCAACAGTTTAAACAAAAGAGATGAAAGATCTCTACAATGAAAATGACAGAACACTAAAGAAAGAAATTGAAGAAGACCTTAGAAGATGGAAAGATCTCTCATATTTTTCAATAGGGAGAATAAATTTTGGCAAAATGGCCATACTACCAAAAGTATTATAGAGATTAAATGCAATTTCTATTAAAATCCCAATAATATTCTTCATAGAAATAGAAAAAGTAGTCATGAAATTCATTTGGAAAAATAAGAGGCCCAGAATAGCCAAAGCAATTCTCTGTGTGAAAAATGAAGCCAGATGTATCATGATACCAGACCTTAAATTTTACTACAGAGCTATAGTAGCAAAAAAGGCATGACATTGTACCTAAACAGACATGAACATCAATGATTCAGAATATAAGATGCACATAAAAACCCACATAAATACAGCTATTTCATAACCAACAATGGTATCATAAATATACATTGGAGAAAGGATAGCCTTTTCAACGAATGGTGCTGTGAAAACTGGAAATTCATGTGTAACAAAATGAAATTGGACTCATATCTCTCCCTGCACAAAACTCAAGTGATAATGGATCAAGGACCTAGACATTAAACCAGACACCCCACGTACCTACTAGAAAAAAAAAAAAGTAGGCCCAACTCTCCTTCATGTTGGCTTAGGAACCAACTTTCCCAACAAGAGACCTAAAGAACAGGAAGTAAAATCAAGACTCAAGAAATGGGATGGTATCAAACTAAAAAGCTTCTTCACAGCGAAGCCATAAATCAAGAACATGAAGAGATAGCCTACAGAATGGCTGGAAATCTTTGCCATCTCCACCTCAGATAGAGCATTAATTTCCAGGATGTATAAAAACTCAAAAAACTTAACACACACACACACACACACACACACACACACACAAATAAAATAATAAATAAATGTGCACAGGGACTGAACAGGCACTTTATAGAAGAAAAATGATTGATCAACAAATATATGAAAAAATTTTCAAAATTTCTAGAAATTAAAGAAATGCAAATAAAGACTACACTCAGATTTCGTCTCACTTTAGTCAGAATGGCAATTTTCAAGGACAAAAGTAACAATTAATGTTGGTGAGGATGTGGGGAAATAGTTACATTTATATATTGGTGATGGGACTGAAAATTGGTGCAACCACTCTGGAAAACAGTATGGAGATTCCTTGGAAAACTTGGAATGGAACAACCATTTGATCCAGTTATCCAACTCTTCAGCATGTACTCACAGGACTTAAAATCAGCATATTTTGGTGATGTAACCACATCAATGTTTATAGCAGCTAAATTCATAATAGCAAAGGTATGGCATCAACCTCGCTGCCTCTCAACATATAAATGTATAAAGAAAATGTGGAAGATATACACAATGTAATATTACTTAGACATAAAGAAGTATGAAATCATGGCATTAACCTGTAAATGGATCAAAATGGAGACTATGATGCTAAGTGAAATAAATCAATTCCAAAAACCAAAGGCTGAATGTTTTCTTATGTATGATATGTCAAATGCAATCTACTATCATGAATAAATTAAAATAATAAATAAAAACTTAAAATAATATTTCTATGTCTATCCTGTCACCATCACTTCACAGAACATTTTACACTACTTATATAATACATATTGAAGTAAGACTGGTTTTGCCTGACTTGTCTTTAAAAAAAAAAAAAAAAACTTGAATTGTTCTTGTTCCTTTGACTTCTATATAACTTTTAGACTAATCTCTAATTTTCTATTTCTAAAATCAATGATACAGAGGATTTTAAAGCAATTATTGTAAACTTCTCTATTGCTTTGGTGAAAATTATCATATTTACTATATTATCCTTCTAATCAGAAATATACTATGACCCTTCATTAATATAGATATTATTTTATTTACTTTATTACCATTGTGTAGTTTTCAGTATATTTTACCAGTGTATATACGTGATTTTATTTACACAGAAGAACATCATTTAGGGGAAATTATAAATAATATGAATGTTTACATATATTTTTTATATACTCACTGATAGAATAAAATGCTACTTTCTTTGCTGTTGTATGTTTCTCATATTGTATCACATAACTTTACTGAGAAGTCTTCTGTAGACTTCTTGAGTTTGATATATGGTCTACCATATTGTTTGCAATTAAGAAGTATTATTTCTTTCTTTGAAATCTCTATCATTTCATTTCCTTCTATTCTTCGTTGTCAAGGCTAGAACTGCAATTAAAATGTTGAGCGGATGTGAAGAGAGTGATATCCTTGCCTTGATTCTGATTTCAGTGAGACATATTTAGCTTTATAGAATTATATATTATGTTAACTATATATTTGGTTTATATGTTTTGGTGCATTTTTATTTTCCCATACTGAATTGAATAAATTATCTTATATAATTTATTTCTCTACACTTTCATTTTATATATGTATATATAAATTATATATATATATATATATATTTAGTCTAAATAAATATATTTATAAATATATATAAACATATTTTATTATAGATATATATTTGTCCTAAAAGTAAATATTTTAAAATATATATAAATATATGTATTTATATATATAAATGTATATAAATATATATTTGGTCTGAAAAATATCTATATATTTATAAATAAATAAAAACATAGATTTTTTCAGACCAAATATATATGTAATTTATATGGACATACATAAAATAAAAGCATAGAGGAAATAAATTTTAGAAGATAAATAAATATGTATTATATATGTATATATAATACATTTTTGTGGGAAATTATAAGTAATATAAATGTTTACATATGTTTTTCATATATTCACTGATAGTATAAAATGCTACCTTCTTTGCTGTTGCTTGTTTCTCATCTTGTATCCCATAACTTTACTGAGAAGACTTCTCAAAACTTCTTGAATTTGCTATATTTCTTGTCCATAAAGAAGTATGAAATCATGGCATTTACCTGTAAATGGATCAAACTTGAGACTACCATGGAAGTGAAATAAATCAATCTCAAAAACCAAAGGCTAAATGTTTTATTTGAAGATAGAATGGTTTTGCCTGATTTATCTTTTTTTAAAAAAAAAATTTTAAAAATTTAACCTTTAAAACCTAACAAGGAAAGTGCTATAATTATTTGAATATTTTCCATAAAGAAACTCAGTTCAGAACTTCTAAGTGGCTTATAGTTAAAAATTAGCTTAGTAGAATTCTAACCTAGACTTTTATGTTTCTAAAGCTCTCACATATTCTATTATATGCATCACTCTATCAAGATAGAAAAATATTAGAGTATCCAAGTAATAGTTAGATATTTACCAATAGAGCATCTTAGGAACTCTATCCCAACACTTATTGCAGCAGAATCAGGCACCTGGGTAAAGATAATTGTTAGGTGGCTACATATAAGAAGGTTTGAGGCTTTTTGCACATGATGCCAAGCAGATCACATTATACAATGAAGAACATACAAATTCTATTTGAATTATGAGAGCAAGGGCAATGGTCTATCACTGGAGTTAATTCAAAAAGAAAATATTAAATATAAAAATATAATAAATGTCTTTGTATGTATGATACAATTGAGAGTTAGCTAAGACTCTTCATCCTTATGCCTATAGAACATAGAGAAGAAAACTGGTCTAGTAGGTCATTTTGTATTGGAAAGAGTATTTGTTATATTATCTTATTTAAAAATAACTCATGGAACAGATTGTATGAAATATTCAAATAAGCACTAAGAAAAGAAAATACACTACTCATATAATTCCTGTTAACTTTTTGGTTCATTTATTTCATATGATTTTTATTTATTTGTTTATCTTTTATTTTTTGGTGCTGGGGATAAACCCTGGGCCTTGTTTATGCAAGGCAAGCAATCTATCACTGAGGTACATCCCCAGCCATTTTTTAAAATCTTTTTTAATGAATAAAAATGTGCACAATTGAAAACTTTGCTATATATGAGAGAACACAAGTTTGTGAATTTATGTGTTTGGGAAGCAAGTTTTTCATCATAAATCACATCTTTGCACATTCTTCCCCAATTGTTCCCAATCAGCTTCTGTTTACTCAATAGAGTTGATTAAAATCACTTCCCATGAAGTAGATGAGCACTTAGTACCTGATCCTTATTGTAGACCTTATGAACATTGACTGTAGTTTTCGATAATTGGAACATCTATGCATTTCTGAATATATATTCCCAACTGAAAATCCTCTTCTCAGAGTGCATACGATGCATATAACCAATTCTCTTAGCCACTTCTGTACAACAGACCAAAATTTTAGATCAAAAAAATTCTAATGGAGTACTATAAAGATTGTTTTGCACTGAAGCTTCTCAATGAAAAATAGATTTTTCAAAAGAAACAAATAATTTCTCTAAAAAAGATGGAAGAATCTTGAGTAAAAGTATTTGTAGAATTTAACCAAATTCCATGAAGTTGTTGCAAATAGAAATTGAGTAAAATTGACAAAGTTGAGGGATAGGATTGTAGATCAGTGATAGTGTATTTGCCTAGTAGGTGTGAGGCACTGGGTTCAATCCTCAGCACTACATAAAAATAAGTACAGGTATTTTTTCCATCTACAACTAAAAAAAGTTTTATAAATGACAAATTTGTATCAATATAAGTGATACAAAAGAACTAAGAACATTGTAAACATTATGCCTGTTTTGGAAAGATCCAACTTTCTTCAAAGTCATACAAGATGAAGATAAAATCAAGAAATTCTAGTAAAGCACTGTGGAGAAGAATCAGTCTTGGTGAAAGCTTTAGGGTATAGAACAAAAAGTAATTTTGCTGTCAATTATGTAGTATTTTATATCTTAAAATTGCTTTAACACAAATAATTAATACTTAGTAGATAAAATGTTATTTTAGAAACACTGAGGCTGACAGAGTAAATGGCTTTCTCAAGGATTGTTAAGATCTAAACTTAGGTCAATCAAAATAAAAAACTAGATTTTGAGCAACTATGAAATATTTTACTCCCAGATTAAATCATCCTGTCCAGTATATTGTCAGCAATAATCCTCCTATTTTTTTTCATTTTCCCCAATGATTTCCTATTTGAAAGTTGTTACTATCAAAAATGTTTATCACTTTCATACTTAAGACATACATTTTTCATTGTATTTTAGTAAAAAGGGAAATTAAAGGAGTAGTTTATCCTACATAATTTATTAAAAATAAATATAAATCACTCATTGAATTCAGTGAGTTAATAAATTGAAAATATTTGAAAATTTATAGAACCTCCATTACTTTATTTTTAGGGACTCTTATTTGTGTGTGCATAGTAACTGTATGATTTCTAACGATCTATAATTTTCAATGCTATTTAAGAAACAGAGAATTTTAATAACCTGCTCAAAGTCACACAGCTAGTGAAATTAGGAATTATATTTATTTCTATTTACTGCAAATAAATTTTCTATGCTATATTCTGTGGCAAATTATACCAGATCAAAGTTCTCCTAGGTTTTCAGTCTCAAACAAATTTTGATGAAAAACCTTTAGAAGATATGTAAATAGCTTCAAGAATATAACTTGATAGAATTTGTCGACATAAAATGGTACTTTTAAAGAAATTACTAGGGGGGCTTTGTAATGTGGGCAGTAATAAGAGTAGGTAGGAGCCAAAGAGCTACAATGATCTTTCTGATCTAATACTTGCTATTATTATGATGGCTATAATTTTGAAAGAAACCATTATCATTTTTAGTAATTTAACTTTCATTGAAGTGGACAGACCTTAGACCTACTAACTTACTGAATGTATACCCAAGAATTTAAAATTCAGTAAATATAGATGCAATTGGAATGCCCAAGTAAATTTAGTAATTCTCTCAACAGAGTTAATAGCTTTGTTGAAACAAAACCACAAGGAATATAATGATAGACACTATTGCCACAAACTGAAAGAAGAGAAAATTGTATGTCAAACAGACATATATAAGTAGAATGGACTACCTTGAAATATCAGAACTACTTCTGGTCACTTAATAGCTTCAACAGTTGGGAATTTGTTTTTGTTTATTTCTTAAAAAGTATAGTAGGTTTTTCCACATGTTATATTTGTGTTTCCCAACTTTCAAGTAATTCAAAACCCACATTTAGAAATTTTGCATTATCTATAGGTAACCATAACTATTATTTTCTTAACATTTGTAAAACTTATTAAATAATTATATGTTAATAAGTGTCATTATATAATTCCCACATAAAAATATATAACCAATCTAGGCCTAATGCAATATGTCTTTAAAAAGTCAACATGTTGTCAGGCACAGCACACTTGTAATCCCAGTCTTTTGGGAGGCTGAGGCAGGAGGATCTTGAGTTCAAAGCCAGACTTAGCAATGGTGAGATGCTAAGCATCTCAGTGAGACCTTCCTTGTCTCTGAATAAAATACAAAATAGGGCTGGAGATGTGCCTCAGTGGTTGAGTGTCCCTGAGTTCAATCCCCGGTAACCCCTCTCAAAAAACGTCAATGTGTTTACATATTATTTATTTGAAATAATACAGTGTACATTAATTTGTGGGTCATAGATAACAATGTTACTATGGATTTTACACAAACATTAGAGAACTGCTTCTCTTATACGATTGTTTTCAGGCATTTAAATTCACAATATTTAACCCAGTTTGTGTCAGGCTCCTCTGGGATTTGAAATGGTTATTATCAATCCTTTTCTGGCTTCTTAATAACATGAAGTTTTTAAAAATATTTTTTTGTTGTCAATTGACACATTTTTATTTATTTTTAAGCAGTGTTGAGAATCAAATGCGGTGGCTCACACAAACTAGACAAGCACTATACACTGGGCCACAACTCCAGCTCTATAACGTATAATTTTAACAAGGTCCATCTTGTTAAAGCTAAAAAACAAACTAGAGGGGAAGGTGAGTCTGATCACAAACAGGCATAAAAAAAGCAAGAGAATCAATTGTTGTCCTGATGTAAGAAATTTTAAAAAAAGAAAACAAAACAAAGCAATGAGAACTACCTTCCTACAGTTTTCAATAAATAGTCAAATTGGTAGTGGCATTTAAATATAAATATACAGTTATGTTTAGTGATGTTTTTTCAATAAATCAGAGACCTATGAGATTTAGAAATCTAAACACAAAGGCTAAAAAAATATATGAGTTGCTTTAGTATTAGCACTTCAGTTATCTATAAAATTCACATATGCAGAATACTGCATTTGTAACATGGCCAAATGAATTGTTATAATAATTTTATAAAAAGAAACTAGGGATTTAATAAAATTTCTGGTATAATATGTGAGTCATCATAATTCACCCAGCTGCAGCCAATGCTATGATACATATTTTAATAAAAAAAGAAACAATTATTTTTTTGTTTGTTTGTGTGTGATACTGGGAATTGAACATGGGCACCACTGAGCTCCATTTCAGGATCCTTTCTGTTTTTTGAAACAGGGTAATGCTCCAATTTCCAAGCCTGTCCTCAAACATTCAATACTTTACCTCAGCCCCCCCAAGCAACAGAGATTACACTTGTGCACCACCATGCCCAGTGAGATTTAATCATTTTAATAAATTAAAGTACCAATTCTGAATACTTTTTATGCCATAGAATTGGAAACTGCTATATCCCCATCAAATTGAACATTAAATTGTGAATAATTGCTATTTATAGAGGGTAGACTATCTGGTAGAAGTTCATTTCTCTGTTTTGGACAAATGCCTTTAAAAGTTGAATGTTTTAAAGGGAACCTCCCAGAAGCATAGAGGTGATTAAAAGATTTGAGAGGTGGGGTCTAGTGGGAGGTCCTTAAGTCACTGGGGCCATGATTTCCAGAGGAAACTAGGCCTTTTTCTGCATCTAACTCTGCTTCTTGGCTCATGATGTAAGCATGCAATGTGTTCCATCAAGTGTTCCTGTTGTAGTATGCTGGTTTTTTCAGTTTCCCAAAGTGATGTAGAGACCAAAACTTGAACAAAACTTCCAAAACCTTGAGGAAAAATAAAACATTTCTTTTTATAAGTAAATTGCTTTTGGTGTTTTGTTATAATCATGTGAAGTTGAACAAAGCACAACCCATAGGAAAAAAAGTGAAAAATAAAATCCAATATATTTTACAAATAACATACTAATATGTGATTATTACCTTTTGATAAGATGTTATTTCCCTAATCATAAGATCTGCTTCCCCTGATCAAAATAAGAAAGTTAAACACTCATAAATGGAGGGATGAAGGAAGATTAATATCACTTCTTCCATAAAATGCATTTCAATAGTCTTTCAAAAATTAATAAACTGGAAAAATTATTGGCCAGACGGACAAAGAATAAAAATTAAGACACACATTGCCAATATCAGAGTTGAAACAGGATATCAATATTGATGGGTAGCAATTAAGCATAGTAAGGAAACACTATAAAGAATTTTACATTATTAAATTTGACAATTTAAAAGCAAAACAATTCCCATGACTTAAAAACTAGGTGAACTCAAGACAAGATAATTTATATAACCTGCAATATTAAATATATTCAGTTTATAGTTAAGAAGCTCCAATAAAAGAATGGTCTTGGCACAGATGACTTCATTGGAGAATTAGAAAAAATAAATAATTAGGATAAATCTCTTCCAAAAAATAAAAAAGAAGAATACTCTGCAAATTATATAATGAGACCTGTGTTACTCTGAGAGGAAAACCAAAGTCAGTATCAAACAAACAAACAAAGAAAACTGCAGATTAATGTTTCTCACAAACTTAGATACAAAAATCCTCCATCAAATGTTAACAGATTGAGCTCAATAATGTGTAAAATGTACTATGCAAAATGAACAAGCAAGATATATTCTAGGTATGTAAAATTGGCTTCAAAATTTAAAAAAAGTCAATGTAATCAATAATAAAATGATCAATCAGATAACCATATAAATTGATACAGAAAATCATTTGATAACATCTAAAATTCATTCTTGGTCAAAGAGAACTTTCTAAAACTGTTAAAGGCAAACAATGAAGAAACTACAATTAACATCATTCTTAAAGGTGAAAGATGGAGTGTTTTTCCCCTCAGATTTGGAACAAATCCAAAATGTCCACTATCAACACTATAATATTTACAAAGTATTGGAAGGTGTATTCACTATGATAAGGCAAGTAAAGCAAATGAAAAACACAGACAAGAAAAAAAACTCCTTCTTTGTAAATGGCATGTATGTGCATATAGCAAATCCCAAAGTATCTATAAGTAATATCAGAGCTAATAAATTACTCTAGCAAACTATAAAAATATAAATCATCATGAAAATCTCTATTATATTTTTATACACCAAAAGTACACATGCAGAAACTAAATCTAACAATACAACACCATTCATAATCATTCAAAAAAGATGAAAACTTTGAGTAGGAACTTAGCAAAATAAGTATAGAATGTGTAAAGTATATTTTTTTCTAAAATTATTATGAAGAAAATTAAAGACCTAAATGAACATAGAGATCTATCACATTCATGAATTAGGAGTTTAAGTATAACAAAAATGCAAATTTTATTCAAATTAATATATATAAGTTTAAGGAAAATCCTATCCAAGCTAGCATATATTTTTATAGACTCAGACAAGCTTCTTCTGATATTTATAAGAAATTATACAGGAACTGAAATAGCCAAAACAATCTTAAAAATGAATACAGTGGGAGGAATCATTATTTAATAATATGGCCTTCTATTCAGGTACACTAATTGAGACAGTGTAATATTTGTGGGATAGATATGGATAATTTTTACAAGTAGAAAAAACTAGAAATATAATAAAATAAATATGCTTATTTGATTTCTATGTAAGTTCAGAACAACTAAATGGAAGTAGTCTAGACATTTCAATAAACATTGCTGAAGCATTTCAATGTCTATATGAGGAAAGGAAAGTAATTTGACTTAAGTTTCACATCTTTTATAAAAATTAGCTCAGAATAGATTACAGAATTATGTACAAAGTGTAAAACCATGATAATTTTAGGAAAAAAAAATAGGTGATAAACTACAGTTTCTATTGCTAAGGAGAAAGTTCTCAGGCTTATTGCAAAAGCACAATCCATGAGATAACAAATTGATGCATTGTTTCTCATTAGAATTAAAAACTACTCTGTGAAAGACTCTTTGAAAAGAATTTTAAAAAAAAAGCAGGATAAATACTAGAAGAATGCATTTGCAAAGCATATATGCAAAGAATTTTCAAGAGTGGCCAGGTGCCAGTGATGTATGCCTGTAATTCCAGTGATTCTGGAGGCTGAGGCAGGAATATTGCAAGATCAAGGTCAGCTTCTATGACCTAGAGAGACTGTGTCTCAAAATAGAACATAAAATGGACTGGGGACGTAGATCAGAGGTAGAGTGTTCCTAAGTTCAATATGCAGAAAAAATTGTAATGCATGTTTGGAAAAAGAGCTAGGGCAGAAAGGGTTTTCTTCTACAGCCAAAAATGAAACACACACACACACACACACACACACACACACGCAATTTCATTTATGACAGATCTTCTGGCATTAAAAATGCCTTTAGAGAGTGATATGAGTGTGTTCTCAAAAGTCACTTTTGTCTGAAAAAATATGGATCAATAGAAGAAAAATATCAGACCAGTGCTAATAAGAGTTTAATACTGAAAAATGAAAGGAGTAAAATTCTTAAAGTAGAAATGAAAATTATAAAATTCACAAGTCATCTATTGTAGTTTTATTTAACCTCCAACACATAATGTAAAAAAATTAGAACCATCTTGCAACAATATAGTTAATTGCCAATAATAAATAACCATTTAGCTCTTTCTTCAAACATGTATTATATTTTTAAAACATAATTATTGATAATGCATGTTTGGTTAAGTTTTTCAAATAAAACATAACTATGAAAAAAGGAAGCTGTTTAGAAGTTGAGATCATAGTTCCACATATTGTAGTCTACCTATATATTATAGCAATAGTATTTAGGAGGAAATATTGTACTGTAGAGGTTAGTTACATACACCCAAAACCTAAAATATTTTTGGAAAATTAATATTACTCAATTAGTTTATTATATGTTCATAATTGTGTTGACTAAAAATAAATTGTATAATATTTTCCTTTAGCTGTCATTCTAACAGCATAATTTTAAAAAGCCAAATTTGTCATAGATGAAATACATCATTATGAATGAAACAGTACTGCCAAGTGGATTTGGAAGATACCGGGAGGGTTAAAAGAAACTACCCACTCAGATGTGAGCCAGATGGAATCCCTAAGCTTTAATTCAAAAAATCCCATGCCCTTGAGTTCATGATAGTCTTTCCACATTGATCTCAGAGGGCCTTCCTACCTATCAACAAAAGAATTCTAAACTTTGAATGAGATGTTTGAAGTAAGCGCTTCCAATGGGTGAGAGCTCTTGCATCCAAACTGCCTAAGCTCCTCAGCCTGGACAGCTGGACAGCTGCCTTTGTGAGGAGAGTTCTTTACTAATAATTAACAGAAAGGGCTGCAATCAAGTCAGGAAACCTCTCGCAGCTCCCGTGTCACCGAAAGGGCACTTTGGCACAGTTTTCCCTGGTAGACTAATGAAATGGGAATTTGTAGGTTATGAGATCAGCACTACCTTAAGTGGATTCTGTATTGTTTGGTTTACAAAAGTAGTTTTATTAGCTTTTTCTCCCAGCTATTTCTAGCTAAAGTTGCATGATCAGATTAGGGTAGTGGGAAAGCACTATGTTTAAAGAACCTTTGTAGGTGGAGATACTTGTTAAATTCTTTGGTTTTTCAAATAGATTGAACATGAAATATAACCTTTTTGCCTAATAAAAGCTTTGTTGATGCAAATGTCTACTTTCAGGAATTTCTCAAGCAGGTTTAGCATGAGCAAAACTGTGAATAGAAAACTTTTGTTTTCAGTGGCTTCCATCTCTTTTTTCAATGCCCTGGTTTGCCTTTTCCCAAGCCCCATCAACCCACCCACCAAGAAATCAAAGCCTTCTTGTTGCATTCCAGCTGTCCAGGTTTTCTCATGGACAGTCTCCTACGTGTCCCCTTCTCACTAACCAATTTGTATTCAGACATTTCACTCCTCCAATTTCCTCTGCAAGCAAATTTCATTTGTTCTATGTCCTCTTTCTTCCTGATCTAATCTCTACTAGTTAATCCGATAAATTTACTTGATTACTATATGGTAGTCCGATGGGCAGCGAGCAAAATAATTATAATTGAACAAAGCTTATAGAGGTTAAATATTTCAACCATGAATGACTTAAATAGAAACAAACTTATGGAGAAGATAATTGGAAGAAAGCGAGCTCTTTAGTACCCTTGAAATTAGCCACGTAAATAGCTGCCTACGTACTAAAATATCACCACTAATCATTTAACAATGTGATATTTCCAACACCTTTCAGTTTCCTAGGCAAAGACTGCCTTCAAAGCCACAATTTGTTTTAGTTTACATGGTCCATAAATCATACTATTATTCATCAAGGAAAAATAAATGAGATTTTTAAGAACATGTCAGATTTATAGAATTCAAAGATCATTAAAAAGGGCATTTCCTGGCTCTCCCAAATAATACTAATTCTACTTTAGAAATTACAAAGTCTGTCCATATCCACAATTCAATTTGATCATCACAAAAACTCTAAGACGTATACATGTATAAGAAACATTATATGGTGACCTATAATTATATAATTTTATGTTTTACGCACCAATTAAAATAAATGCAATTTTAAAACAAATTAAAAGGTATATTTTATAATTTTGTAATGATAAAATGAGGTTAAAAGAGATTATGAACCTGTTCAAGATAATTTTTATTTCTATTGACATGCAATTTATAGATGGGAAGTAAACAACATGAAGTAAAGATAACCACTGCAAAAGCTACTTAAACAAGAATGCAGTTAGAAAGTTGTTGGGAAAATTGGGGATGAGGGATGATAACTGATCAAGGGTGGAAGTTAAAATCAAAGATCATTCTAGATCTTCTTTTAACAAAGGCCAATGTGCATGTAAGAATGCAATACTTTTAAAAATGACAAACAGGATAGAAGATAATTTTCTAGTGAAAAGTAATGATACATGAATCATAAAATAAAATCCAAAACTGATTAAATAGGTTGAATATTTAAAGAAAGGAGAGATACGGGAGCTCAGCTGCACTAAGGATGTGTAAATAGACCATTTTTATTGAAAAGCATGGCTAAGGGGTACCTGAAATTTTTCTATAGTTTATATTAGAGTATCTCAATAAAATATATACCTGGGTTTAATGACACTGGTACACTGATAATATTTAAAATATTCAAGCTTAAGTCATCATAATAAAACTTTCTAGCCTGACTTACTGTTATAGATTACATCACAGTTCTCTGTTCCTCAATCTGAAGACAGTAATCACCCAAAGTCTCTGCCCACTGTACACTGTAAAACAGTACCCAAATCAAATCCCCTAAAAGCTCCATAACTCATAAGTCCTGGGAAATGAGCCTACAATATTTCTCTATTATATCTCACCTGTACCAGAATTTCACTTTTTCAACCCATCCTAATCTCAGCCTTGTCTTGAACTCTTCCCAAGACCCTTCACCAGAACCGAATTCACAGAGGCTTATCTGATTTCTGCCAAAGGGCAAGGAGAATAACAGTTCTCAAATAGGAAGAAAAGCCTTGAAACTATGTGTTTCTATTTTGTCAGCCCCTGCCTAACTTCACCCTACATATGACACAAAATAATAAGCCAATACAGCATGGTGTAGTTAGAAGCAATTGAATTTTGATCTCACTGTCTCCAAATAAATAAGTTTTCTCTCTAAGCCTCAGTTGTGCTTTCTGTAAATAAGAAAATGAAAACTCTACATCTTGGAGTTATTTACTTATTTTTAGAAATATCATATAGAAAAATTGCTGATCATTTTCCTTTGGAGTGCAACTGTATTAATGTTAACACATTTACAGATGTGTAATCACTGTCACATTTACAATAAAGAACAATGTCTTCACCTTAGCAAATTTCCTCAGGCTTTACTTTTGTGGTGAAGGTTTGTAACTAGAATACAAAATTATTACTTCTTGCCAGAAAGATCCGTACATGTACATGCTTCCCTATTAGAGCAGGTATTTTTTTTTTAAAGAGAGGTGGGGGGGGGAGAGGGAGAGAGGGAGAGAGAGAGAGAGATTTTAATATTTATCTTTTAGTTTTCGGTGGACACAACATCTTTATTTTATTTTTATGTGGTGCTGAGGATCGAACCCAGCGCCCCACACATGCCAGGTGAGTTCACTACCACTTGAGCCACATCCCCAGCCCAGAGCAGGGATTTTTAACTGTGTACAATTTTACCTCCCCCAAGGAATATTTGGCAGTGTTTGAAAATTTTTTTTTCTTTTTTATACCTAGGACAGGTGCTTCCATATGTGAACCTTCACACAAAAAACTGAAACTTGCTAACATGGAGAATTATTGATTATTAGCAATACTTTTGTCCCAATTATAATTTCTGGCAACCATTGATCAGTTTTCCATCACTATAAGATACTACATATATTTTTAATCTATTTTCTGCATATTTGGCACAAATTATAAGCAAAATATATATCTGGTCTGGAGACATTTTTCAGGTTTTTTAACTATACATAGTTCATTAAGTATAGAATTATTTTGTCTATGAAAATTTTTGTCACTTTTGGTAGTTTGAGACTTTTAAAGAATTAGTATATTTCGTGTCATTTGATTAATTTATTTACTAAGATATACCCATTTTTATGGTTTCAATATTAGAACTTTTCATAGTTATATATACTCTTTTATACCTGTTTATGTTTTAGTTTGCTCTACTCATATCCCTTACTTTTTCACTCCATAGAAGTTTTCCAGGATCCAACATGGCGGCCGGCGAGGAAGCTGCACTTTCAATATCTCCACATTAACGGGATCAGAAACACCAATTAAAACAGCTACATTCTACCTACTGAGGATCTTCTAGCAAAATTCCGTTGAAAGGAGACCTGCCGAGAATTAGTAAGTTTATTAGACGTGACATTTGCCCCAGACAAGTGAAACTTGACCGGCAGCGCGGGCTCAGAGTCCAATCCCGCGGCCACCCGCCGCTTCTGCAAGCGGCAGGCGGCCCAGAGCAGCGCGGCAGAAGGGTCCCCGACCAGCCAGCAGACAGCTCCCGCCATCCCGATTACCCTGGCGGCCCTGCTTTCGCTCGGCGAACAGCCACCCCACCCGGCTAGTTCTTAGCCACGCCGCTGCAGTCACCCGGCTTTACAAGCGCCCCCGGCGACCCTGCTCGGCGAGAAGGGTCCCCGCCCTGCCGGCAGACAGCTCCCGCCATTCCGCTCTTGTTCTGCAAACAGCCACCCCGCCCGCTTGGTTCTTAGCCACGAGGCTGCAGCCGCCCGGCTTTACAAGCGCCCCCGGCGACCCTGCTCGGCGAGAAAGGTCCCCGCCCTGCCGGCAGACAGCTCCCGCCATCCCGGCTACCCTGGCGGCCCTGCTTTCGCTCGGCAAACAGCCACCCCGCCCGCTTGGTTCTTAGCCACGCGGCTGCAGCCACCCGGGTTTACAAGCACCCCCGGCGGCCCTGCTCGGCGAGAAGGGTCCCCGCCCTGCCGGCAGACAGCTCCCGCCATTCCGCTCTTGTTCTGCAAACAACCACCCCGCCCGCCTGGTTCTTAGCCACGAGGCTGCAGCCGCCCGGCTTTACAAGCGCCCCCGGAGGCCCTGCTCGTCGAGAAGGGTCCCTGCCTGGCCGACAGACAATTTCCACCATCCCGGCTACATTGGCGGCCCCGCTCTCGCCCTGCAAATAGCCACCCCGCCCGCCTGGGTCTTAGCCACGTGGCTGCAGCCACCTGGCTTTGCAAGCGCCCCCGGCGGCCCTGCTTGGCGAGAAGGGTCCCCGCCCTGCCGGCAGACAGCTCCCGCCATTCCACTCTTGCTCTGCAAACAGCCACCCCGCCCGCCTGGTTCTTAGACACGAGGCTGCAGCCGCCCGGCTTTACAAGCGCCCCCGGCGGCCCTGCTCAGTGAGAAGGGTCCCTGCCCGGCCAACAGACAGTTTCCGCCATCCCGGCTACCCTGCCGGTCCCGCTCTTGCCCTGCAAACAGCCACCCCGCCCGCCTGGGTCTTAGCCACGCGGCGGCAGCCACCCGGCTTTACAAGCGCCCCCGGCGGCCCTGCTCTGCGAGAAGGGTCCCCGCCCTGCCGGCAGACAGCTCCCGCCATTCCACTCTTGCTCTGCAAACAGCCACCCCGCCCGCCTGGTTCTTAGCCACGAGGCTTTAGCCGCCCGGCTTTACAAGCGCCCCCAGCGGCCCTGCTCGTCGAGAAGGGTCCCTGCCCGGCCGGCAGACAGCTCCCTCCATCCCGGCACTCCTGGCGGCCCGCCCGCTCTGTGAAGGGTTACCCCGCCCGGCTCTTAGCCACGCGGGCGCCATCTGCCTGGCTCTGTGGGCGCCCCCGGCGGCCCAGCGCAGCCAGAAGGGTCCCCGCCTGGCCCGACAGAAGGCACGTGCCCTTCCGGCTCTGCTAACGGCCCTGCCCACCCAGGAAAGGGCTCCCCCCCTTGAGAGGATGGGAAGGAAATCTAACCAAGCCTCTATGAATTAGCGAACTGGGATCTAAAACCAGAGATTGTATCAGACCAGAGACAAGCCAGTTCCACCTCTCCCTTCGGTCACTCCTGCAAGGAGCCAGGGGCCCGCCATAGCAGAGAGGGGAAGTCACCAAAGATCGGCCAAAGAGATTCCTTCCCAGCGGACTCTAAATTAGCAGGAGCGGCGAGGGAGCCGGACGGAGCTGGCGGGAACCGCGGCAGCGGCACGGGAACCGGCGGGAGCTGAGGCGGCGCTGACGCAGGAGCCGGCGGGAGCCGCGCGGCGCGGGTCTCCCAGCTACAGCCCCCACCAGTGCTGACAACTGAGGTCTCTAGCACCAGATACGGGGGCGTGGCTACCAGAAGGTAAGCAAATTTGCTGGGGGTTCTCAGCCCCAAGCTCTACAAACTTAGGGCCTGAGGGAGGCAAACAAGGAGAGTGTGCCCAGGCACTAATGAAACAGCTGCTCCACGCGTGTGCAAGGTAGACGGAACCGTGACCACCGACAAAACAGGCCCAGTGGCCCGCCAGATACATCGCCCCGGTCGGGGGAGGGGCAGAGCCGCCACCAGCGCCTTTTAGGACAGATCTGCAACCGACAGACAGAACAGGCCTAGTGGCCAGCGGAAGGGCAAAGCCGCTGCTCACGCCTGCAAGGTAGGTGGACCTGTGACCACCGAAAGAACAGGCCCATCGAAAGTACAGGTACAGCGGCCTCCTGGCGTGGAAGGCACATTGCCTCAATTGGAGGAGGGGCAGAACCACCGCCAAAGCCTGCGAGGGAGACTTTGCAGCTATACAAGAGCAATATAAATATATAGGGGGAAAAATCAATAACACAACAGTTTCACCAAGCAGAAAGAAACGCGATCAGTATGAAAAGACAAGGAAAGAAAGGACCACAAGCAATGCAGGTCAACTCAACTTTAGAAGAGGTAATATCTGCAGCAGATGGAATGTCAGATAAAGAATTCAGGATATACATGCTTCAGATGATCTGGAGTCTCAAGGAAGACATTAGACAGCAAAATCAGACAATGAAAGACCACTTCGACCACTTCGACAATAAATTACACAAACAAATCCAAGAAGCAAAAGATCAATTATACAGGGAGATAGAGGTTATAAAAAACAAACAAACAGAAATCCTGGAAATGCAGGAAACAATAAACCAACTTAAAAACTCAATTGAGAATACTACCAGCAGAGTAGAACACTTAGAAGATAGAACATCAGACAATGAAGACAAAGTATTTCAACTGGAGAAGAACATAGACAGCTCAGCAAAGCTGTTAAGAAACCATGAGCAGAACATTCAAGAAATATGGGATAACATAAAGAGACCCAACTTAAGGGTCATGGGGATACAGGAAGGTATTGAGGTCCAAACCAAAGGAATGAGCAATCTATTCAACGAAATAATACGAGAAAACTTCCCAGACTTGAAGAATGAGACAGAATCCCAAATCCTAGAAGCCTACAGGACGCCGAATGTGCAAAATCATAAGAGAGCCACACCTAGACACATTATAATGAAGATGCCCAACATACAGAATAAGGAGAGAATTTTAAAAGCTACAAGAGAAAGGAAGCAGATTACATTTAGGGGTAAACCAATCAGGATAACAGCTGATCTTTCAACACAGACTCTGAAAGCTAGAAGATCCTGGAATAACATATTTCAAACACTGAAAGAAAAGGGGTTCCAACCAAGAATTGTGTATCCCGCGAAATTAAGCTTCAGGATGGAAGATGAAATTAAAACCTTCCATGATAAACAAAAGTTAAAAGAATTTGCAGCTAGAAAACCAGCTCTTCAAAACATCCTCGGCAAAATATTACAGGAAGAGGAAATGGAAAATATCAATGAAAACCAACAGCGGGAGGTAGTACAGTAAAGGTGGGGGGGAATAATCAAAGAGGAAAACAAACCATGTTTAGTAACATAAATAAACAAATATGGCTGGAAGAACAAACCATATCTCAATAATAACTCTAAATGTTAATGGCTTAAACTCACCAATTAAGAGACACAGGCTAGCAGAATGGATCACTAAACAAGACCCAACAATATGCTGCCTTCAGGAGACGCATCTGATAGGAAAAGACATACATAGACTGAAGGTGAAAGGTTGGGAAAAATCATATCACTCATATGGACTTCACAAACAAGCAGGAGTGTCCATACTCATTTCAAATAAAATAGATTTCAAGCCAAAGTTAATCAAAAGGGATGAAGAGGGACACTACATACTTCTCAAGGGAACCATACACCAACAAGACATAACAATCATAAATATATATGCCCCAAACAATGGTGCAGCTATGTTCATCAAACAAACTCTTCTCAAGTTCAAGAGTCTAATAGACCACCATACAATAATCATGGGAGACTTCAACACACCTCTCTCACCACTGGACAGATCTTCCAAACAAAAGTTGAATAAGGAAACTATAGAGCTCAATAACACAATTAATAACCTAGACTTAATTGACATATATAGAATATACCACCCAACATCAAGCAGTTACACTTTTTTCTCAGCAGCACATGGATCCTTCTCAAAAATAGATCATATATTATGTCACAGGGCAACTATTAGACAATATAAAGGAGTAGAGATAATACCATGCATATTATCTGATCATAATGGAATGAAATTGAAAATCAACAATAAAAGAAGTAAGGAAAAATCATGCATCACTTGGAGAATGAACAATAGGTTACTGAATGATCAATGGGTTATAGAAGACATCAAGGAGGAAATTAAAAAATTCTTAGAGATAAATGAAAACACAGACACAACATATCGGAATCTATGGGACACATTGAAAGCAGTTCTAAGAGGAAAATTTATTGCTTGGAGTTCATTCCTTAAAAAAAGAAAAAAACAACAAATAAATGATCTAATACTTCAACTCAAAATCCTAGAAAAAGAAGAGCAAAACAACAGCAAAAGAAGTAGAAGACAAGAAATAATTAAAATCAGAGCTGAAATTAATGAAATCGAAACGAAAGAAACAATTGAAAAAATTGACAAAACTAAAAGTTGGTTCTTTGAAAAAATAAATAAAATCGACAGACCCTTAGCCACGCTAACAAAGAGAAGAAGAGAGAGAACTCAAATTACCAGCATACGGGATGAAAAAGGCAATATCACAACAGACACTTCAGAAATACAGAAGATTATCAGAAATTATTTTGAATCCTTATACTCCAATAAAATAGAAGATAGTGAAGGCATCGATAAATTTCTTAAGTCATATGATTTGCCCAGATTGAGTCAGGAGGATATTGACAACCTAAACAGACCAATATCAATTGAGGAAATAGAAGATACCATCAAAAGACTACCAACTAAGAAAAGCCCAGGACCGGATGGGTATACAGCAGAGTTTTTCAAAACCTTTAAAGAGGAATTAACACCAATACTTTTCAAGCTATTTCAGGAAATAGAAAAAGAGGGAGAACTTCCAAATTCATTCTATGAGGCCAACATCACCCTGATTCCTAAACCAGACAAAGACACTTCAAAGAAAGAAAACTACAGACCAATATCTCTAATGAACCTAGATGCAAAAATCCTCAATAAACTTCTGGCGAACCGGATACAAAAACATATCAAAAAAATTGTGCACCATGATCAGGTAGGATTTATCCCTGGGATGCAAGGTTGGTTCAATATACGGAAATCAATAAATGTTATTCACCACATCAACAGGCTTAAAAATAAGAACCATATGGTCATCTCGATAGATGCGGAAAAAGCATTCGACAAAGTACAGCATCCCTTTATGTTCAAAACTCTAGAAAAACTAGGGATAACAGGAACATACCTCAACATTGTAAAAGCAATCTATGCTAAGCCTCAGGCTAGCATCATTCTGAATGGAGAAAAACTGAAGGCGTTCCCTCTAAAATCTGGAACAAGACAGGGATGCCCTCTCTCACCACTTCTGTTCAACATAGTTCTCGAATCACTGGCCAGAGCAATTAGACAGACGAAAGAAATTAAAGGCATAAAAATAGGAAAAGAAGAACTCAAATTATCACTATTTGCAGATGACATGATTCTATACCTAGCAGACCCAAAAGGGTCTACAAAGAAACTATTAGAGCTAATAAATGAATTCAGCAAAGTGGCAGGCTATAAAATCAACACGCATAAATCAAAGGCATTCCTGTATATCAGCAACAAATCCTCTGAAATGGAAATGAGGACAACCACCCCATTCACAATATCCTCAAAGAAAATAAAATACTTGGGAATCAACCTAACAAAAGAGGTGAAAGACTTATACAATGAAAACTACAGAACCCTAAAGAGAGAAATAGAAGAAGATCTTAGAAGATGGAAAAATATACCCTGTTCATGGATAGGTAGAAGTAACATCATCAAAATGGCGATATTACCAAAAGTTCTCTATAGGTTTAATGCAATGCCAATCAAAATCCCAACGGCATTTCTTGTAGAAATAGAGAAAGCAATCATGAAATTCATATGGAAAAATAAAAGACCCAGAATAGCAAAAACAATTCTAAGCAGGAAATGTGAATCAGGCGGTATAGCTATACCAGACTTCAAACTATACTACAGAGCAATAGTAACAAAAACAGCATGGTACTGGTACCAAAACAGGCAGGTGGACCAATGGTACAGAATAGAGGACACAGAAACCAATCCACAAAACTACAACTATCTTATATTTGATAAAGGGGCTAAAAGCATGAAATGGAAGAAGGATAGCATCTTCAACAAATGGTGTTGGGAAAACTGGAAATCCATATGCAACAAAATGAAACTGAATCCCTTTCTCTCGCCATGCACAAAAGTTAACTCAAAGTGGATCAAGGAACTTGATATCAAATCAGAGACATGGCGTCTGATAGAAGAAAAAGTTGGCTATGATCTACATACTGTGGGGTCGGGCTCCAAATTCCTCAATAGGACACCCATAGCACAACAGTTAATAACTAGAATCAACAAATGGGACTTACTAAAACTAAAAAGTTTTTTCTCAGCAAAAGAAACAATAAGAGAGGTGAATAGGGAGCCTACGTCCTGGGAACAAATCTTTACTCCTCACACTTCAGACAGAGCCCTAATATCCAGAATATACAAAGAACTAAAAAAATTAGACAATGAGATAACGAATAACCCAATCAACAAATGGGCCAAGGACCTGAACAGAAATTTCTCAGAGGAGGACATACAATCAATCAACAAGTATATGAAAAAATGCTCACCATCTCTAGCAGTCAGAGAAATGCAAATCAAAACCACCCTAAGATACCATCTCACTCCAGTAAGATTGGCAGCCATTAGGAAGTCAAACAGCAACAAGTGCTGGCGAGGATGTGGAGAAAAGGGTACTCTTGTACATTGCTGGTGGGACTGCAAATTGGTGCGGCCAATTTGGAAAGCAGTATGGAGATTTCTTGGAAAGCTCGGAATGGAACCACCATTTGATCCAGCTATTCCACTACTCGGTCTATTCCCTAAAGACCTAAAAAGAGCACACTATAGGGACATTGCTACATCCATGTTCATAGCAGCACAATTCACAATAGCAAGACTGTGGAACCAACCTAGATGCCCTTCAATAGACGAATGGATAAAAAAAATGTGGCATTTATACACAATGGAGTATTACTCTGCATTAAGAAATGACAAAATCATAGAATTTGGAGGGAAATGGATGGCATTAGAGCAGATTATGCTAAGTGAAGCTAGCCAATCCCTTAAAAACAAATGCCAAATGTCTTCTTTGATATAAGGAGAGTTACTAAGAACAGAGTAGGGAAGAAGAGCATGAGAAGAAGATTAACATTAAACAGGGATGAGAGGTGGGAGGGAAAGGGAGAGAGAAGGGAAATTGCATGTAAATGGAAGGAGACCCTCAGGGGTATACAAAATTACATACAAGAGGAAGTGAGGGGAAAGGAGGGAAAATATAAGGGGGAGAAATGAATTACAGTAGAGGGGGTAGAGAGAGAAGAGGGGAGGGGAGGGGGGAGGGGGGATAGTGGAGGATGGGAAAGGCAGCAGAATACAACAGACTCCAGAATGGCAATATGTAAATCAATGTGCAACTGATGTGATTCTGCAATCTGTATATGGGGTAAAAATGGGAGTTCATATCCCACTTGAATCAAAGTGTGAATTATGATATATCAAGAACTATGTAATGTTTTGAACAACCTACAATAAAAATTAATTTAAAAAAAAAAAAAAAAAAGAAAAGTGTTGGCAATGAACAGACTAATTAGAATTATTTGGTAAATCAATACATCAAAATTCAAATAAAAATGGTTTAAACACTGAAAAAAAAAAAAAAAAAAAAGTTTTCCACATGTATGTATACAAGAGGCACAGTTTTAATCAAAGATACAAACAGGCTTGAGGAGAAAGAATAGAAACTAATATGTATTATAAGCACTATTCAAATTATAGTATGTGTGGCTATTGTAATATCATCCAAAATGAATTTTGATACATAAGTTATTATTAGATTAATGATGAACATTGTAAAATTATAAAAGGTCAGTTCACTGATTATGTAGGTACGAAGAATACACATATGTACATGTCATTGACCGCATTTTCGTCTTCCAATGCTGCATATGCTAAAGTCCTAAATTCAAATGCTTGTGTAGAAACCTATATTTAGAGCTACATTTTTTCAAAGAGGTAATATAATTAAAATGAGGCCATTAAATTGGGCCCTCTTATAATACAACCAGTGTATTACAAGAGAAAATTCAGACTAAGAAATAGACAATAGGATAGTAATATCAAAATACCAGAAGGAAATGGTAATTTACAAGAAAGGAAAAGGCCCAAAATAAATTTTTCCCTCAAGACCTTTAAGAGAAAGCAACACTAGAATTGCCTTACTCTCAAAAATCTACCCTTTATTGGTATTAAAATTTTGTGGTGTTTAAGCAACATAATCTGTAGTATTCTGTTGACAGCAACTATAGTAAACTAATACAATACCTAACAACAGAGTTTCAAAATATATAAAGTAAATATGGTTACAATTGAAGAAAGAAATAGGCAATTCCACAATAGTTGGAGACATTAATAATCAGCATTCAATTATAAATAGAACCAGGCAGAAGATCATCAAGAAAACAGAATTGAAAACCACCAGAATACAATCATATTTGACATATGTGAATGACAGACAAGTATAGAACACTCCTTCTAAAAGAGTAGAATATACATTCTTGTTTTAAGTGCTTATGGAACTTATTGCAGATATTATACAGTCACTGACTAAAAGACTCCAATATTCTACTAACAAAATCAAGTAAACATATATTAACAAAAGAACTATTTGAGAAAATCATAAACATCTTTAAATACACAATATACTCCTAAATTACCAATAGATCAAAGAAGAATTCAAAAGGGAAATTATATAATATGATGAAATGAATTAACAGGTAAAAAGGATATACAAAAACATAGGATTCAAGTACAGTGGTGACTTAATAAAACTTAGGAATATATTTAAAATTTCATTGTTATATTTCAAAAGAAGAAAGATATAAAGGAAAATACTATATATTTTATCTTACAATAGAGAAAAGAGAGTACAAAACTCAAAGCAAGCACAAGGAAATAAATAATAGAGACTAAAATGTAAGTAAATGTAACAAGGACTAAAAATAAAGAAGAAATGATTAAAACCAAATCTTATTTCTATGATATTATTAATAAACTATTATTTAATTGGATCAACTACGAAATAAAAAAAGAAAATGAATTTGCTAAAATAGAAAACTAAAGGCTGGGCCTCACTCTCAACGTTTTAATTGAGTACTATGAACAACTGTTACATAATATTTAGGGAATGGAAAAATTCCAACAAAGAAAGAAAAAAATCTTAAATGGGACCTATGGAACACAGAATATCAAGTAGACCTACAACAGATAAAAAGATTGAATTACTAATCTAAAACTAGACATTAAGGCTGAGATGCCTTCACTGGGAAATTCTACAAAATGTTGGAGTAAAAACACTAATTCTCTACTAACTTTAAAAAATTAAATGAGAAAACACTTTTTATCTTTTTCTATGGGACAAGTATTATTCTGATATAAAATCCAGAGAAAGACCACAGAACATCTACTAATATATCTACTAATATCCAATCATAAAAGGAATATGAATGCAAATATCAGCAAGAAAATATTAACAAATTGTTGATATCATGTTAAAATATTAAATGCCATTACCAAGTGATATACATTCTTAAGCATAATAATTATTATATTAAGGCATATCAATAGAAAAAGGACAGTATCTGAATTCTTATACTAGAGTCAATAAAAAAATATTTGATACCATGCCACACTCTTTTACAATAATTCTCAACAAGCTCTGATAGAAGGCAATATCTGTAAATTGATTATTGTCATGCAGGGAAATCCCACAACCAGCATCATCCTTTAGAATTGATAACCTAAGATCAGGCATTAGAAAAGGATATGTGTTTGACTCACATTTATTCCACATTTTATTGGATGTTCTAACCAGCTAGTCAGGAAAATGAAATAAAATTATTTCATATTAGAAATAAATAAATAAATTTATCTTTTTGAAATATCATGTTGTCATATATAAACAGTCATTAATACTACAAAGTTATAGAATTGCTAGGTTAGTCAGTTTTCAGGATAACACAGCAAAACCAGGTATGTTTTCCAAACTAATGAAGAACAATATTAAAAAGAAATAAAAAGGACACAATACGTATAAATATGTATGTCAAAAAAGTGAAAATTTCCACTACAAATCTTTTAAAATGTTGCATGAAATCAAGACAATCACAATAAATGCCAAGATATTCAGAGTAAATAGAGCATTAAAAGACTTGAGTTTATTGAAGTTGAAACATTCTCCAAATTGATCTCATGATTCAATATAATCATGATGAAAATCTTCAGGTTGCTTCTTTCTAAAAATTAGCAAACTAACTGAAAATTTCTATAAAATTTCACTGGAGTCAGACTAACGAAAACAATATTGAAAATTAAGATCAAAGTTGGAGGATTCAAACTGAAAATCTTAAATCATTAATACAAAGCAACAACAATCAAGAGAGTGTAGTTCAGACAGAGAATATACATATAAGTTTGTTGAAATTGACTTGAATGTCCACTATAAACCTGGATATTTGTCATTAGTTGATTTTCAACAAAAAATCAAGATAATGTAATTGGAGAAAATGTTCTTTATAACAAAATGGTTCTGGGTCAATTGGATGCAAATAATTAACACCATATGAAAATAATGAACTGTGATCCTTACTTTTTGCCATATATAAAATTTTATTCACAATATATCCAAGACTTAAATGTAATAACTCGTAGCTAAAGCAGTTAAACTTTTAATCTTAATCTTCCTAAATTCAAATCAGGCAATGGTTCTTATAAATAGCATGAAAGAATGAAGAAACAAAAACAAAATTGATAAATTATGTACAATAAAAATTAAAAAAATAATTTTCAATGAAAATTGGAAATATATCCCAAAGAATGGGAAAAATTTACAAATCATTGATAAGAAAACTATAACTAAAATATATGAAGACCTCTAACAATATCAGTAGATGTCTATGAGCAAAGGAGAATGTGATATATGAGTATCAGTTATGCTACAGTACCACTTTTTTTGTCCTCAGTGGCCAGCTCTAAGGGAGTCACAAGAAACTTAGGCTACTGAAATAGCCAAACCATCTCTGACTCCAAATCTCCAGATAATCTGCTCCCCTCACCTCACTAAGGAGTCATAATTTGGCCATCACAGGATGACCTCCACTATTACCAACTATGCTCTTCTTCACATTACAAAACCCATATCAATGGTATGTGTGTGACTATCTGTGCCACAGAAAAATGAGCCACCAATGTAACAGGTTTTTTTGTGCTCTGGTCTTAGAACAGCATTAATATTTCATATATGTAAGCTCTGGACCACTTCTTCACACCATACTATAAAGGTCAGTGTCAGGCACATCATCACCAAGGCAGCATCGCAGATGCCTAATGCCCAGCACTGTTACCACCACTGGTTAAGACCACAGAATCATAGTACGTCTGTGTAATATTCACATTCCAAACAACACTTCTAAAGTTGTTCTACTTGCATTGCTCATCAGGTACTGCCTACTCCAACAGGAATATGCATGTCAGCCCCTACATGGCATCAAGAGGTATTTTGACAGTCGAGCCTTTCCTCATGGGAAAGAAACAAATCAGGAGAACTCCAGTCCTTGCTTCTGGAGACTCAAACAACTCTTGATAACACTGCAGATAACCAGGATGTTGGCCACTAAAGATATCAGCAATCTAAATTAATATGGTTTCACTTTAAATTACCTGTTATAAAAAATTTAAAAAACTTGAATTTGTTTTATTAAAGCCTCATGGTAAGCACAACACAAAATATATAGTGTGCTCTAAAAGATAATCAAAGCATAACAATAAAGAAAATCATCCAATCATAAAAGGAATACAGCAATGAAAAAAGAACAAGATATCAACAAAACAATGAAGAAAAAATTAACAAAATTACAATTTTAAGTCTTTACCTATCAATAATTATCTTGAATATAAATTAGTTGATGCTGCTATAAAAAGGGATAAATTGGTTGCATAGATTAAAAAAGATCCAAATTTATGCAGTTTTAGGGACACATAAAAACTTTAAGTAAAGGTATGGAAAAAGATAAACCATGAAAATAAATAGGGTAGCTATTCTTTATCAGACTAAGTGTTAACAACTAAAAAAATAAGGTCTTTATATAATGATAAAGGGGTCAACTTATCAGGAGGATATAACAATTTTATATATATATATATATATATATATATATATATATATATATATATATATACACACACACACACACATTTATATCTAGCCAGAATTTATAGCACAAAAGTATGTATCACAAATACTAATAGATAGATTTGAAGGGAGAGTTTTTTAGTCCATTTTCCCTTGTTATAACAAAATACTTTAATCTGAGTATTGTATAAAGAAAAGTTTATTTTTCTTCCAGTTGTTGAAGTTGAAAGTCCAAGAATATGTTGCCTTATCTGTTTAGCCTCTATTAAGGGTCTTCTTACATGCATCATAATCTAGTAGAAAAATGGAAAGGGAAGAAGTACCATACAGAAGAGATATCACACTGTGGGACAAGAACCAAGGAGAAATTAAGGACTTTTCTTTTGATAACTACACACTATTATGGTAATTATCAAAGATCAGGTCTCTCATGACAACTAGATTAGATCTTTCCAAGGATGATGCTCTCAATGACTTCCTTATTTTCCACTAAGTCCTATTTCTTAATTGTTCCACTACCCCATTAATTCCATACTAAGATCCAAACCTTCAGCACACAAACCCCTGGGAAACAAACCATATTCAAATACATCAGATTATATATTTTGTCTTCATTGTCTTATATCCTATCTTCCAAGTGGTCTGCTCTGTTGGTGATGCTTTCATTTCAGCGTTCAATTTGGTTTGTTGTTTCTTTCACTTCAAGGAATTCTGTGTTTTTTTTTTTTTTTTAGAAACTATATCTCATTGTTGAGGTGATCTTTAGCTTCCTGTATTTGTTTATGAAGTTCCTTGTTGAAGTGATCTTTCACTGCCTACATTTGCTCTCTTATATCTTCCTTGAGTTCACAGAACATTTTAATCATGTATATCCTAAACTCCTTCTCTGTCATTCCTCCTGCTGTGGCTGCCAATGATTCTAATGATGTGGTGTTCATTTGTTCAAGGCACGTTCTTCCTTGTCTTTTCATGTTGCTCGTGTGTCTTTCTTTCTAGCTCTGTGGCTCTGTAATGTTACTGTTTTCACCCTATAGTTTGGTAGTGCTATTGTAGGGTTCCAAGACCTCTACTTTGTGGGGAAGGACAATGTTAACAGATCCCAATATCAATAATATACCACCTATAACAATTTGCTGTTATTAAGACAGTTTAGTCTCAATGTACAGAAATATTGGATTCAATTATTATCTAAAATATAACCAGTAGTTTTGAAAAAAGATTTACAGATTCTGACAGTGGACAATGAACTGGGGGTGGGACATTAGATGATATGCTGAGGAGGTAGGATGTAAGGATATAGAGTTAATACATCTTAGGAAGTGTGAAAGAGAAATCGAATGAGGAGGGTTAGTAGCAAGAGAATGGAGAGGAAGTAATTTAGGGTAGGAAAGTACATGGGAAGACAGTAGAGCACATAAAACAAACACAAATATGTACTTAGAAAAATACAGAATGTTAAAATAGTAAAATTTGGAGGAGGAAAGAAAAATGAAAGAAGAAAAAAAGGAATATACACCACCTCTATATTATATTATTCACATGACTCAGTCCTCAACATCCTATTTCATGCACAGTTCTTCGTTTTACATATGTTGGGGATGTGAGGGCCAGAAAATAGAGGGGTAGAAGAAAAAAAAAAAACTGGAAGGAAGATGCTAGTTTAGGGATCCATATCATTCCTGGTTCCCTTCTCATCCAGTAGGTGGAGTTGTCTATTGTAAGTTGGTGTCTCTACCCTCAGGATGGTGGAGGTAACCAGGGTGAGAAGACTGGTCCTGGTGCAGGTGGCTTGGAAGTAGGGAGTGGCACCCACCAGTCCCTGCAGGAAGACTGTACCTAACGGGTCTCTTTTTGTGACTGCTCCTATGATTTGAGTGCCCAGTACTATCTCCCTATCTTGCCTGGAGATTTCCCAGCTCCTTTTCTCTCTGTTAGGCTCCAAACTTTAGCCCCGTCTCCTGCTCCTTTAGCAATTCCCAACTGAGGAACCTTTTACACCAGGGCTCCCATGGGCGGCATCCTGGTCACACTGAGCACCTGTATTGGGCAACTACTGTGTTGGGTTACTGCTGCTGGGGAGGGGGGAAAGTTGGGAACCTGGTATCTGGTCGCTGGAGATCATATCTTGGAGCTGCCCCACCTAATGTGGCGAGAATGTTGAGTCAAGATGGAGGCAGTCTGCTTTCAATGCCCGAATGTCTGGTGGTGTAAGGGGAGCTGGGTGATGGTGTTGTGCTGTGGATAGGTAGCAGCTGAGTGACCTCCATGGGAGAAGAGTGAAGTCTTGGAGATCTGCAGCTGTGTTGATAGGTGATTCTGCTAAGGAGATTGCAAGCCCTGTGTGGCTATATCTTTGGACTTTGTGTGTTGGGAGTCAGGAGTCCTGCTTGAAAGCTTGGTGTCCTGCTCAAATGCTGAGGCCTGGTGTCCTGTGTGGGGTCACAGTGCTTGTGATTTCTGTGGAGAGCAGCTGTATAGGGGTGAATAGAGAGCCTACATCTTGGGAGCAAATTTTTACTCCTCACACATTTGCAGAGCACTAATCTCTAGGGTATATAAAAAAACTCAAAAAGTTAAGCACCAAAAAATGAATAACCCAATCAACAAATGGGGCAAGGACCTGAACAGACATTTCTCAGAAGAGCATATATAACCAATAAACAAATATATGAAAAAATGTTCATCATCTCTAGCATGTAGAGAAATGAAAATCAAAAATACTCCAAGATTTTGTCTCACTCCAGTCAGAATGGCAGCTATCATGAAGACAAACAACAATAAGTGTTGGCAAGGATGTGGGAGAAAAGGTACAACTCATACATTGCTGGTGGGACTGCAAATTGGTTCCGCCAACATGGAAAGCAGTATGGGGATTCCTTTGAAAACTGGGTATGGAGCCACCATTTGACCCAGCTATCCCTCTCTTCAGACTATACCCAAAGGACTTAAAAACATCACACTACAGGGACACAGCCACATCAATGTTTACAGCAGCACAATTCACAATAGCTAAACTGTGGAACCAACCTATATGCCCTTCAGTAGAGGAATTGATAAAAAAAAATGTGGCATATATACACAATGGAATATTTCTCAGCAATAAAAAAAAATCATGGCATTTGCAGGTAAATGGACAGAGTTGGAGAAGATAATGCTAAGTGAATTTAGCCAATCTCAAAAAGGCAAATGCCGAATGTTTTCTCTGATATAAGGTGACTGACTCACAGAGGGGTAGGGAGGGGGAGCATGAGAGGAATAGATGAACTCTAGATAGGGCAGAGGGGTGGGAGGGGAAGAGAGAGGGCAAGGGGTTATCAATGATGGACATGTGATGGATATCATTATCCAAAGTACATATATGAAGACATGAATTGGTGTGAACATACTTTATATACAACCAGAGATATGAAAAATTGTGTTCTATATGTGTAATAAGAATTTTAGTGCATCCTGCTGTCATGCATTTAAAAAATAAAATTAAAACAAATTTTTCAAAGAGGTTGAGTGCAATAATATAATATTAGGTCAATTTACTATTCAAACTCAGCAATGAACACACAATCCAGATAAGTATAAATAAGAAAAGTTGGACTTGAAATAGACCTTAGACCAAATGGACCTAATGGTCATATACAGAACATTTCATTCAACAGAAGCACAACATATGTTATTGTAAAAAGGAACATTGGATATTCTCAACATTTGGACCTAAGACAAATTAAGTCTTTACGAATATAAGAAGACTGAAATCATATCAAGTATGTATTCCAAACAAAATGGTATGAAAGAGATGAAAAAAAGTAAAATTCAAAAATTGGTGTAAATTGAACAGCATAATCATGAACACTTAAAGTATCAAATGAGAAATAAAAATGAAGTTTACAAATATTTTGAGACAAAAATAGGATAAAACATTTCAAGGCTTACAGGATGAAACAAAAGCAGTTGTAAGAAGGAAGTTTACAACAATAAATGACAACCTTCACAAAAGGGAAAGTTCTTGTATCCTAATATTATATTTTATTCCATTTTTCCCATCATCTCAGATATAGAGTATCCATAAAAATTAAATTGAGGGCTGGGGCTGTAGCTCAGTGGCAGAGTGCTTGATTAGCTTGTGTGAGGCATTGGGTTCAATCCTTATCACTGCATGAAATAAATAAATATAATAAAGACAATTGTCCATCCAAAACTTTTTAAATAAATAAATTCGGAAACAAAACAGTTCTAATGGGTCTCATTTTCTCTTTCTTCCTTGGTGCTCAGAACTGAGCTCTGTCTTCCACCACCACAAATGAAGGGCATCTGTCTTATTTCTGTCCAGCTTCCTTGGCAGTTGTGCAGAGGACTGAGTTGGGTGAGTTCTTTCAGGGGCTGGGCTGCTCTACCTTGTTCTACTTGTTCTCAGTGAAGGGGAGAGGGTTTCAATGACTTTAGATTAGTACTATCCCAATGATTTTACAAGTTCTTTCCGGAAATATTCTCAAAACAACCTGTGCTTTATGTTGGTGCTGTCTAGAAGTAGAGAGAGGCCATGTTGATTGAAGGGGGGTACTGGTCAACTGTGGACTTCATAAAATGTTTGTAGAAATTTGCAGGTCTTTCTATTCATGATTTAGTTTTATATCATTGGTATGCTTCAAGGACATCACTGTTCTTACCACATTTTAATTTTTTTCTGGCTTTATTTTCAAATGTATTTTAGGAGATGATCTTTAATGCTTTTCTGCTCCCTCCTTTTCACTCTCAATTCCTTCCTTCCCCCACCCTGGTTCAAGTTTAGGGTTGGGGAACTCTACACTTCTTTTCTACTCTGCTAACCAATCTTCAACTCTGTTCATGTCTCAGATTTTATAATATTGACTATTAAAGGATTTATTTTGTCAGCTAGCTCTCAGATCTGTTGCTTCTTCACTGCCTCCTTTCTGTGTTGTGGTGGGATTGGGAATCACTAACTAGAAGTATTCTGCCATTTTCCCGTGGCTATTATAAGATGCTGTTAACACATTTTCCTGAAATAGTTCATAAGAAACATAAATTTATATTTTTTTGTCACTGTGCAGGATATCTGGATATTAATATACTTTTGACTTGTGTTATGGGAAAGATGCTCAAGAAGAACCCAATGAAGAACTTTTGCTTGGGAATAGATAGTTCTAAAATGTTTGAAGTGGTAGAGAATCCATAATCATACTTTTTCCACTATCTACTCACTGTTTATGACATTTGGTATACCTTCAAGATATTGGATTTCAGGTGACAGGCATCTGCATGGGAAAGAAACTAAACAAATGTCCTCTGAATCTGAAAACAGAAAAGAAAACCCAAATAATGTAAATCTCATTTTAAGGATAATTATAATAAAGATATCATTGTTGGAATGAACTACAGTACAGTAGGACCATTTGGCAATATTCAGTGATGGAAAAAAAGAGTCAAGTCAATGTGCCTCAACCAAAGTTAGGGGGCACCTATAAGAGTTTCAACAATGGTGTGGATAAACATAATTTGTTGTTTTTCAAATTTTTCATTAATTTTTATTTTATAATTGTATTATTGCTAGTGCACTATAGTTATATGTTATAGTGGGATTCTTTTTGACATTTATACATGCATGGAATGTAGTTTGCTCCATTTTAATCCATAATATTTCCTCTTTCCCTCACCTCCTCCCTCTTTCCACCATTCCCCTCTGTCTGCTTTACTGGTCTTCCATTTATTTATGGTTTTATTGATTTTTTTCAATTAGTACTTTTTAATTATTCATAAAAGTGGAATTCATTTGATACAATCAACTGGCATAGTTTGGTTAATTTACACTCGGCTCTTCTTCTTTTTACTATCCCTCTCCCTTCCCATTTGTGCCCTTTCCTCTACTCCACTGATCTCCTTCCTGTTCTCATGAGATATACTCTTTTTAATTCCTTATTTCTCTTTAGCTTCTATATATAAAAGATCCAACCTGTACTTTCTGGACCTGGCTTCTTTCACTTAGTATGATGTTCTAAATTTCTATACAATTACCCCAAAATGACATAATTTCATCCTCCTTTCTGGTTGAGTAAAACTTCATTGTAAGTGTATATGTATATAAAATAAGTATGAAATTTTTATTTCTATTAAAGGGAAACACTAGCATTTGTTTTTGGTCATTGTAATTATGATATGTGAATTGTAAACACATGGACTTTTCACAAATTTGTGAACAAAACCAAGAAGATCTCATGAATTTCTTAGATTTCAAAAGAGACATTTACTTGGCATGCCAAAAACAAATGAGAAACAATAAGGAGGAAAAAATTATAATACTCCTGGACAATGCCAAAACTAGGCATATGATACAAAATTGAAAACATGTTGTCAGAAATGTAATATGTTCCCTTCTTTGAAGTGTTTTGAGCTTTTACACCAAAATTAATTTTGGAACAGTTCATGAAATTCACGTCTTTGTATATTTTCTAGTATATGAAAGAATATTGTATTTGTTCCAAGTGCTATTCATAGGATAATTCAGAATTAATGGCTAAGCAACGAGAAAATAAAAAAAAAAAAGACTAAGCCCAAAGTTAGTAGAAGTATGGTGATAATAATTATGAGAGTAAAAATACATAAAGCAGATACTGGAAAAAACAGTGAAAGAAAATCACCAAATTAAGATGTTTAAAGCAAAAAAAAAAATTGAAAAGCCTTAAACTAGACAAATAAAGCTAGAGATAAGACTTAACTGATATTACAAATGAAAAGCTATATATTACAAATAATATCACAAATTACAAAATGCCATAAGGAACACTAATAAAAAAATTACCAACTATTTGATAATGTAGAAGAAATTCTAAATTCTAAGAAAGATGGGACATGAAATATTTTTCATGCAACATGGTAACTTTTCTCATGAAAATATGTATCTAAAAGAAGGAAATCTAAACCTGTCCATCTTCTTTTTTTCTGCTCCTATTAAAGATGTGATCACTTGACTCCAACATTCATTCATAACAATGTCATCTTCTATTTGTCACGAGAATCTTACCAAAACTGAACTGGTACAAAATACATGCCCATGAACCAACAAAACTGAACTGAATAAACTTTTTTTTCTTTTAAAAAAATCATTAATCATTTTCATTTTAACTGGTAATTAAGGGAAATAACTATTGGTTGCCCTGTTGCCTTGTAGGAGCTCTATGTCTTTATTTCTCAGTTAAATAAATTCTACCCTTTTATGCTCACTTTTTTTGTTGTTGTTGTTCATGGATTTCATTATTCAAATTCATGAGACAAGAACCTGGAAAAAAGTCACTGGCAGACAACTGGGGTCTGATGCAACATTACAGCAGCAGAGGCTAAAAATCCAGTTTCATCTTTTGGGGGCATGTCTGGGATACTTTTGAAGTCTCAACGTCAGTCACTTACCAATTGCTACCATGAATGGAGTGCCTTTATGTGCAAGATGCTCAAACTACAAATGGTCAGGCTGATGGATCCAAAATAAAATTCCCATCAACCAGAGGCCCTTAAATTGGCTTCAATAGGAGGACCCCGACTGCCATCTCCTTTCAACAACTCCTACTCTTTTCAAATTGAGGTATCCAGAGCTGTCATTGCACCTTTCCCCTAAGGGAAGATAGTGGAATTTCCTCAGAGGGGCTATTGAATAAAATGTGATAGATAGTAAAACAGGCAGACAGTTATGGAAATGGGCCCCATAATGACTTCTCTAAATGTAAAGGCCACTCCATAAAATTAATCTGTAGAAATATTCTAAAGATTCAAACAAAAATCCCTTGTTCCAGAGCAGTGGGAAACGAGAGGCAAAACAGATCTGAGTGAATCTTATAGACTGGTAGGTTAACAAATCAGAATTTATGGGCTAAATAATTAGCCTAAACACATTCCCAGTAACTAATTAGCATAAATATTAACCAAGAGCTTTAGCACTTTTCCAAGATCTGATCAACATAGATATTAATCAATGCCCCTACCCAGTACTTATATAAGCACTTAGATTAGTACACATAAGTGATAACACCTATTGGGTCATCACTCACCCATTTATTCTCATTTGCTTAAGTCCTACACCTTTGTGCTTACAAATTTGTTTTACTTGGTAATTGAAACATAAAATTATCAACATTAATCGGTAACATGATTTTCTGATACATGTGCAATTTGTATAATGTTTAAATTAGGGCACACATAATTATTTCCTTATCTATTTATCACTGTTTATGGTGAAAACTTAAGTATTTATTTTAACTTTTTGAAATTTATAAGTACATTATTGAGATCTATAAACACCTTACTGTGCCATAGCATACTAGAAATATTTACACCTAACAATAACATTTTTTTAACATCAGAAATTTATTAGTTGCTCAAAACATTACATTGATCTTTACATATCATATATCATACATTTGATTCAAATGGAGTATGAATTCTTAATATTCCCACGTGTACTGGTAATCAACATTTCCCCATTTCTCTTGCTGAACTACATTCCCAAGTATCTCCTAACCATCATTTTATTCTGAATTTCTATGAGATTACCTTTTATAGATTTTGCATATGAGTGAAATCATGTGATATTGTCTTTCTGTTTCACATTTATTTTATTTAACATTATAAACTCCAGTTCCATATTGTCAAAAATGATAGGATTTTAGGACTTATGGAGAAGCTCATCAGTAGAACACTTTTCCTAGCAAGCACAAGGCTCTGGGTTCAATCCTCAGTGTTGAAAAAAAGTGAAAAAAAATTAAGGTTTCTTTTTTATGGCTAAATATGACATTGTACCAAATTTTATTAATCCATTACATAGTTTATGGAATCTTTGCATGATTTCATATCATGGTTATATTAAAACATGCAGCAATAAACAAAGGAGTGCAGATATCTCTTTCATCTACTGATTTCTTTTATTTTGAGTACATATCCAGAAGTGAGATTGCTGGATTATATGGTAGTTATAGTTTTAAATTGTTGAGAAACCTTCTTACTGTTTTCCGTATAGATGTACTAATTTTATATTACCACCAAAAGTATGCAAGGGTTGTGTTATCTCCTATTCCTCACTTGTTAATATTTAGTCTCTGTGATAGTGAACATTCTTACTGGGGTGAGGTCAAATATTGTGTTTTTGATTTACATTTCCATTATTATTAGTGATGCTCAGCATTTATTATGGATCTGTTGTCTATATGTGTCTTCTTTTGATAAATACCTGCTCATATTTTTTGCTTAATTTTTATTAGTATATTATATTTTTATTAGTATATTATAATGGTGAGTTTTATTTTAACCTATTTATAAGTGCATATAATATAGTTTGTTCCATTTTAATCCCCAGTACTACTTCTTTCTCTGTTTTTTGTGGGGGTTTTTTGTTTTGTTTTGTTTTGTACCAGGGATTGAACCCAGGGACACTTAACCACTGAGCCACATTTCCAGGCATTTTTATTTTTATTCATTTATTTATTTACCTATTAATTTAGAGATGAGGTCTCACTAAATTAGTGACTCTAGCCTTGACATTGTGACTTTCCTGACTCATCCTCCTGAGCCACTGAGATTATAGGCATGCACAACCACACTCAGCCTTCTTTATCTATATTTGTTGTTTATTAATCAATTGAAGTATAAATTGACTGCTCTCTACTATTTGGATTTTCTTATATATTCTGTATATCAGTTCTTTGTTAGATGCATAGATTGGAAATATTTACTCCCGTTCTGTAGATTATCACTTCACTGTGTTATTGTATTTATTGTTCCCTTTTCTATAAAAAGGTATATAGGCTGATAAAATTATACTTGCCTATTTTTCCTTTTGTTTCTCAAGCTTTTAGGATCTTGTCCTTGAAAATGTTTACTAATTTCAATGTTCTAAATTATTTCCCCTATATTTTCTTCCAGTAGTTTTATAGGTGAATGTTATCCATTTAAGATTTTAATACATTTATGTTTTTTTTTTCTAAATTGTAAGAAATGTATCCCATTTGAAGTTCTGTGTGATATCAAATTTTCCAAACACCATTTATTGAAAAAAAACCTAACCTTTCTATAATGTGTGTTCGTAGCACCTTTTCTGAATACTAGTTTTCTGTAGACATGTACCTTTACTTTTGTAATCTCTATTCTTTTCTATTGGTCTATGTGTCTGTGTACATGCAAATATCATGTTCTTCTTTGATTACTATAGCTTTGTAGTGTATTTTGTAGTCAGAGAGTATAATATACACAAGTCTATTCTTTTTCTCAAATGACTTTGACTATTCAAGTGTTTTTGTCTTTCCATATTAATTTCAACTTAGTTCTTTGAAGAGTGGGTATTTTGATAGGAATTGCATTGAATCTCTAGATTGCTTTTAAAAGTATGTATATTTTACCAGTTGGTTCTTCTCAAGCATGGAAAGATGTTGTCTTTCTATTTTTTTTCTTTTTGCTTTTGTGTGCTCTTCCTCTCCTTTCATCAATATTTTCCAAATTTCGTTGTAGAGATCTTTCATCAGTTTTTTTATTTGTTTATTTTAGATATACATGGAAGTGGAGTGTATTTTTGACATATATATATATATATATATATATATATATATATATATATAAACATGAAGTACAAGTTTTTCTAATTATGATTCCATTTTTGTGGTTGTACATAATGTGGAGTTTCACTGGTGATGTTTTCAAAAATTAAATAAGGAAAGTTATGTTCAATTCATTCCATTATTCTTCCTATCACTGTCCCCATTCCTTTCCCTTCATTCCCTTTTGTCTTATCCACTGAACTTCTATTCTTTTCCTCCCTCCTGTTGTGTATTAACATCCACATACCAGAGAGAACATTTAACCTAATTTTATTTCTAGGTATTTAAATATTTTATCTGGAGTTTCTCATTTTATTTGTTTTCTTATATAGTTTGGTACTGCACATATCAACATTACCAATTTTTGCATGTTGATTGTCTATCTTTCAACATTGTTGAAGTCATCTATTTTTTCTAATTGACGTTTTCCTTGTTTGGGTTTGGGGTTTTCTACAAATAAGATCATGCCATCTGTTAACATGATATTTTGACTTATTTTACAATTTGAATGTTCTTTATTTCTTTCTCTTTCCCGATAGTTCTAGCTAGATCTTCTAGCTCTATCTCAAATAGACGTGTTGAATGTAGTCATCCTTTTTTGTTGTTGTTGTTCCAGATCTTAGAGAGGAAGCTTTAATCATTTCCACCTTCAAGATATGCTAGGTATTCTGGTATATGATTTATTATTTCTTTATAAAGCTACCTGCCTCAGGTGTTTTGTTGTGGGAATGCATATCTGACTAATATGACTATTTTGACTTTTGGGATCATTTTGCAGTATATACATGTATCAAAACATCTATAATTTGAACATAAACAAATTTTATATTTGTGTAAATGTGAGAAAAAGCAAAATCTGAAAATATAAACTCTGAGAATTTTATTATAATTGGTAAGATTTTTAGTGGACATTTCATTAAGATATATGATTGGACAATAAACAAAAGGAAAGATGTTCAGCACCATTAATCATTAGAAAAATATAAGTGAAAACCACAAGATGAGATTTTTCTCACCCATTTAATGCAAATTACTGACAATATCAATTGCTGGTGAGGATGTTGAGAAATTAACATCATCTCACATTGTGGAAAAGAATGTAAAATAATGCTAACATTTTGGGAAATAATTTTGACCATACCTAAAATAGTTAAACATAAATTTCACACATGATAAAAAATTCTACTCCTGAGAATCTACCTAGGTGAAAGAAAAGTATACATCCACACAAAAGCTTGTAGAAAATATTTATAATTGTATTGTTCACAATATTCCAAGTTGACAACAACTTGCATGTCCTTCAGTCTTCAGCTGGATAAATAAAAATGGTACATCCAGTTGATTAACAATTATTTATAGGAAAATTAATGAAATACTAATATGTCATACTATGGATAAACCTTAAACTATTCTGATAAATGATTGAAACCAATCACAAATATTACATATTGGATTATTGTATTTCTAAATGTATCCAGAATAGGCAAATCTGCAAAGACACATAAATGTAAAGTAGTGTTTGTTTGGAGCTGAAGAATGGAGTGGTAGAAATAAAAGAGGGAAAGTGAGGTTTACCAATGCCATTTTAGAGTACCATAAGTATTCTTGCATTGTTATGAGAGTGATGGCACTAACTTTCATAACACCAAAAATTACTGTATTATATACTTTAAACTGTAAATTATATGGTGTGTAAATTACATCTCTTTGGATTTATTTTATAAATAGAAGCAATGGATGTTGGATATATACTTCAGTGGTAAAGTGCTTACCTAACATGTGCAAGAAACTTTGTTCAATCCCCAGAACTGGAAAACAAAACAAAATAAACAAACAACAAAAAAAAAAAAAAAAAAAAAAACGAGAAAAGCTGTAAGAAAATCAATTCTTTGGGCTGTGGTTGTGGTTCAGTGACACTTGCCTAGCCTGTGGGAGGCACTGGGTTTGAGCCTCAGCACCACCTAAAAATAAATAAATAAAATAAAGGTATTTGTGTTAAAAATCATTTCTTTAATATGTCTATCTCTATAACAACTGTGACTAGATAAATAGCAGTAATTAGTATGGTATATTTGATAGTAAAATAATGTTAAATTATCTCTAACTATAATAAGAGAGAATGCAAGGGGAAGGATTAACAAAATAAACTATAATAAATCATTAATATAGCAAATGGGAAGAATTGACACTTGAATTAATTTGAGTTTTCTTAAGTAAAACTTTCATGCTGAGATCTAAGTTATTTACTAAAATTGAAATTGCCAATGAAAATTTTCATGTACCAAGGAAAAGAACATTAAAGGCTGGAGTTTTAGCTCAGTGGGAGAACTCTTGCCTAGAATACATGAGGCACTGGGTTCAGTCTTCGGCACCATAAATAAATAAATAAATAAATAAATAAATAAATAAATAAATAAATAAATAAATAAATCGTGTCCATTTGAAACTAAAAAAATGCATGAGAAAAAATATTTTAAAAAAACAGTAGAAATGTAATATGTGAATTTTCTGAGATAAGATTTGAAGAAACTAAAAAAATTCAGAAAAATAATTTAGCAGTGATAATGAATATAATGATGTAAATTTAACTTATAAACAGTAATCCTTTTTATTTATGAAATTTAAAGAATCCAAGCAATGTGAAAGTGTTTGTGTGTATGTGTCTGTGTTCATACATATACATATAGGCATACATATAAAAATAATTTAAGTCATTAATTTTTATAAATGCTACAGATGAATGTGTATGTAAAATTGTAAATTTTATTTATATACTTTATTTTGATCTATGAAAATTTTAACAACAAATACAGTATGTTAGTCATATACAGTATTAAACAGAAAAAATTATAAAGTTTTACTGTAAGTCTAGGTACTGGTTAATATAATTTGTATTCTACTATAGACCAACTAGAATTATCCATGAAATGGTGTCTTATTGTATAAAAATACTTAAATTTAGAGTCTCTCACTCTATAAAGGGAAATGTAAATATCCATACCTAATGAAAGAAGTAGTGAAGGAGATCTCAGATTTACCAAGTTCTTCCTCAAAATATAGCTCTTGTTTATTAACTATTTATGTACTTGACACTTACTGAAACATTTAACATTCATTATCTCACTTAATATTCACAATATTATCCTTGTTGTACAAAAGTTATTGTTTACTCAATATTGCAACTAAGGTATTTAGGCTTAGTGGCTCTGAATAAATAGCACATTATCTTATAATCACAACAAAGAGCACAGATATGAATGTGAGTCTATTTGAACCTATGTTCTTAAGCACTGCATTGCATTTTAACAGAGAAAGTATCTCTGTGTGTGTTTTGGGAGAAGAATTTATATATGTAAATGTTTATTCATTTGTGACAGGAAGAGCATTAGAAATATATAATTTAAAAACCTCAGAGAAGTCAAGTGAGGTGGCACATACCTATAATTCCAGCAGTTCAAGAGGCAGAAGCAGGAGGATTGCCAAGTTCAAGGCCAGCCTGAGCAAATTAGTGAAACTCTATCACAAAAAAAAACCACCAAAAATAATTTTTAAGAAGGGCTCATTGGTAAAAATCCCATAGTTTGATTCCCCATAATGGAAAAAAAGAAAGAGAATGGCATTTAGGAATAAAAATGTAAGATTAATAGAAAGTTTATGTTCCACTGAAATGCTGTATTCCCAAACAATTGTACCATACCTTATTTTTCTTTCTTCTATAACATTTTTACTCTTCTAATACACTATATATTTTTTTCTTATTTTTTCCCCATGGAATGGAAGCTGTACAAAGGAATACATCTTCATGTTTTTGTTGTTTTTATTGTTTTGTTTTTTAGTTGAAGTATAACAAAACTGCAGAAAAATATCTATTATACAGTGTACACTCAATAAATATCATAAATCATAGAACTAACAAAAAATGAAATATGTAAGACTCTAAATTTATGAAAGATGTTTAATCTTATTCAAAATAAAAGAATGATATTTATATCACAAAAATGCAACTATAAGCCTTTAGTTAGGCAAAGATGAAAATTTTTGTATAATTTTGTCAGGGTATGTAATAAAACACAACCTAACACACTTTTGTTTGGAGAGTAATGTAGTATAACCTTAACAAAGGACAATTTAGCAATACTTACTAAAATACAAAATATGCATATGTTTTGAAATACACATATATTTTGTTCCAGGAATTCTATCTGCCAAACAAAAGGATAATTTATAATATCATTTATGTCAGTGTTTTATAATAGCAAATGGACAGAAACAATCTTAAGTGTCACTTAGAAAATTGATTAAATATATAATATGGCTTATCTAAATCAGTGTAATGGAATGTAATGCAAACCACATATTTTATTTAAACATTTTCTAGCAATCATGTTATAAAAATAAAAAGAAACAAGTAAAATAACATTCGATTTTTTATGAACTAAATAAATACAAAACATTATTTCAACATATAATCAACATAGAAATATTGAAATTTTTTACTTTTCTCTTAAGAACCTTTAAAATCTATTTTAGTTTATAATTATATAAAAACTCATCTCATAGAAACCATACTTTACTTAATAGTCATATGTGTCTAGTGATTATCACAATTGGTAGCATATTTCTCTGTAAAGGACATTATAGAGTTATTTTGATAAAAATGTGGTTGTTTTTTCTACTTACATGGAACTATATCCAAGACATATTTTTAAATGTAAACAAGTAACAGAGTATGAAGATTTCTACTATTTGTAGAAAAATAAGGTGTTTGTGTTTTTCTTAAATATACATAGATTATCCCTCTAAAGATACACAGGAAAGACATAATTGTGGCTTCCTTGGAGTAGAAGATCTAGGTGGCTGCATAATAGAATATAGGTAGTAGATAGATTACTTTTTACTCTATTCTTTCTTCCATTTAAATTTGAATCATGTGAATATGTTACAATTAGAATAAAAGGCAGATACAAGAATTTCTTCTCTCCTCTTTGGAAAAATCTTATAAATTAGGTTTTCAAATAGTTATATAGGTCTAAAATATTAGTACATTTATTAAATTCTAAATAAATCTAAGGATAGGAAAGCCATAATTATTGAAGGAAAACTAGGCTGTTTGAAGTGTGCTATTGGCCTTGTTGCACTCTAACAAAGATTTTGCTCTATCAGAGACAGCAAACTATATAGACATGGGGTCTAACTCAATATGTGCACTTTATGCTTAATATGGGCTATTGTTTCAGGACACTCTGTTTCCATAAACAGTTCAATCCCAGAATAGAAAAGGTATGGAGTGCTTGCTGGTTGCATAGCAATTGAGATAATGTATGCAAAAGCACTGTGTGCTATGCAAATGTAAGGTATTATTATTATAATCATCATCATCAAGTGGTGGAACTGAGACCTCTTACTCTGTCTATCAAGTTATTCCCTCTTGTCTGTGTTCCTGCTCATTCTCCTAGGAATCAAATTTTGTTTCTGTTATTTTGGTTTTTGTTATGCTTTTAATAGGTTTTAGCAGATTTTCAAATAACCTTTAGTAAAGAAATACATTACTTTGGGCAAATGAGGATAATATTTTTTCTTTTTTTTTTCTATCTTTTCAAGTTTGGGTAGATTTGGAGTTTTTAGACCATTCTCATTATACACACAAAGATACTGGGGCTTTGTTAGAGAAGCTTAGAATATACTGAATGGACAAGAATTTGATTGATACACCAGAATGCCTCATGCTTAGATAAGTGCATGTTTTAAAAGAATCACTTGATTTATACATTTCTAGGTACTTCTTTTTTAAACAGCAAAATTATTTTGTGGAGTATCTGATCACATAGGGAAAATACATAAGCAGTATTTCAGTTGGTCATATCATTTTAATGCAGGACCAATTTTTTTTTTTCATTTGGGGCAATTTAATTAAGTAGGGGGAAATAATCAGAATTGCCTATTAAATATTTGGTTGATGTTAATAAGTAAATGATTTAACATCTTAAGAATATTCACTTTCTTACCCCAATGTTATCCTTCCTAATTTAGTATAATATTATGCTTTTGATGTTTCTATCAGCATATTTTCACTCTATTCCTTTGAGGAAATTGCTATTTCATATTCTATCTTCCTGTTTTTCTTTTTTTTTTCCTGAAGATACCATTATATTAGTTGGAGAACAGTGCTGCCTACTAGAATGTGAAAATAGGTTTCATTCAATTAATGAGCTGGAAACAGGGAGACATTCCATAGCAAATGAGGTTTACATATGATAATGTTGGACTTGTTGTATAAGGGATTGCTTCCTTTCAAGTCTCTGAAAGAAGTAAATTTTGCTTTTGTGGAATCTGTACAATGCCAAGAGAAATGAATGCAACAAACCATACAAAAATAATGTGAGTTTATAATAATTCTAATGAACAAAAATTATTGTTTTCATTTTATTAAAAAAGCAGACCAGTACTAAATAGTAAACATCTCAAAATCCAACAAAAGAAAATTATGAATAAATGAGTTCTGATTCATCAGGGATGGCATAATTATAACCATTTTAAATTTATCTAACCTTGAAAAAATAAGTAAATGGTAAGATATCAAAAATATAAACATGACACACATTGCATCATATTAAGCAATTTGCTTACATTGTGTTTTTCTGATTATTATTTTGTTAAAGAAGTATATGTTTGTTAATCTAATGAAACTGTAGTATATCATCAGCTATAGATATTTGACTTACTATTTTTAGTTAACTTTTGCAAGATTCTTTAGTAAACCATGATTAATTCATAATTAAAAACAGTCATTTGTTAGTTTTGATGTTATGGCTCAGGAATTACTAGAGAAATTACTTAGTTCTGTGGAAATTTGACAAGACAAGTTAAGATTTGATTTTGTAGCTAGTCTCAGGTAACTAAAGTTGTAATAAACATTAACAAAATTTTAAAGATTCTGACTTAAAATATCTTATCAGGTTTGTTGTCTTACCACTTTCACATCTTAAAATCTATATTAAATTTACCATTATTAATTTTTATTTTACAAAAGCAAAAATAGTGTGATGTATAAACTGATCTTCAGAACTCCAAATATAGCATAGTTGATTGTTGTCAAAAATATAATTATTTGAAACAATTAAGAATGTGAAGAGACAACTTGAGAATCCTAGAAAACCTTTGCCTGCTAAACTTCTGACAGAGGATTATGAACTCAAAAATTTAACCCCAAAAATAAATAAAACAAATAACCCATTTAAAACAATGAGTGAAAGAACTAATGGAACAAATTTCAAAACTGAAATTCAAATGGCCAACAAATATATTAAAATTTCTCAACATTTTGGTGCTTGGGTTGTGGCTCAGTTGTAGAGCATTTGCTTACCATATGGGTTTGATCCCTAGTATCATATAACACTAAATAAACAAAATAAAGGTATCATGTCCATCTACAACTAAAAAGTTTTAAATTTTTTTCAACATCTTTAGCATTATGGAAAGTGCAACTAAAAACTACACTGAGATTTCGTCTCATTTCAGTCAGAATGACAACCTTCCGGAGTACACACAATAATAAGTGCTATAGTGGATGGGGAGAAAAAGGAACAATTTTAAATCATTGGTAGAATTGTAAATTAGTACTACCACTATGGAAATAAGTATGGAGCTTCCTCAAAAGTCTAGAAATGCAACTGAAACAGGAGTTCAGTTCTTGCTTTGAACATAACCCTTGTTCTTGGCCACAGTGACTTATTTCCAAACTGACATTATTCCCCTTTCTCTTCTTCCTGTCCCTCATCCTCTCTGCATCTTTGCAGCCAAGGAAAACTGACCTGTTTTCCAATCTAGGTCGAGTTATCGGTCCATAAGCATGCATGACACAGAAATGAAGCAATTCAGACTTTGGTGTTGATGTCAGAAGACCCATGAAACAAATATCTCTAAAGGCTACAAGTGTATAATGATCCCTGACAGGGCACATGTGGGATATATAGCCTTTGAATCACCTCTTTAAAAGCCCTCTGTTCCTCCTAAAAAATCAGTACCACAGCCTCTGGGAAAGGAGTCCACTGTTTCTCCCTTGTTAGCAAAGCCATAAGATTTCTTATTCCTTTTTTTTCTCAAAACTGTGCCTTAATTACTGAATTGGCACCAGAGACAAGGACCAAGTTTTTTTTTCTAATAGAACCAAGATATAACCCACCTATCCCACTCCTTGGTAGAAGGAAGAGCAGTAGAGGATTCTTTATTCTAAAGAATCAAAGTCACGGGGCTAGAGTTGTAGTTCAGTAGTAGAGTGCTCATCTTGCATGTGAGAGGCACCAGGTTTGATTCTCTAGCACTACATGAAAATAAAATAAAGGTATTGTGTCCATTTACAAATAAAAATATTTTAAAAATAGATTAGAGTCATCATTTTATAACTATACATGCATACCCATGTTTATAGCAGCACAATTCAAAATATCCAAACTATAGAATAAACATAAACAGATGAATGGATAAAAAACTGCATATGTATTTACAATGGAGTTTTATTAAACTGTAAAGAATATAATCATGTAATTTGCAGAAAAATTGATGGAACTTGAGTAAACAAAAACGGGTGACATGTTTTATCTTGTATGTGGAAGATAGAGAAAAAAAGAAAAGAAAATTGAGGGGAGATCTGTGGATTACAAGAAAAGTACCAGGGAGATGGAGGAAATAGAATGGGAAATTTGGGAATAATATTGGCCAAATTATATAGTGACATTGTATCTGTGTATGAATATATAATAACAAATGCCACCATTATGTACAATTACAATGCATCAAGAATAAAATATAATAAGGAATAAAATTATTCTCCTGAGATGTAGACTATTATTGCATTTTTCTATTTGCTTTAAAATGTCAAAAAAGAAATCTTAGAGTTTCTTTTAAAATTTAAGAAATCTTTAAATATAGATTTTTTTACAGTATTTTCAAGGTGAGTGTATTTTCCTAGATGACTTGGAAAGTTCCAAAATATAAGGAGTCTTTATAGTCTAGGAAGTGTTACTGTATGTGGAAGGGAAGTTTCTGAAAGTAGCATATCCAGAAATCTGCATTTCTTGGGAGTTTCTTATGTTCCATGATTGGGAACCACAGCTTACTGATGGTAAGTGCAAATAAGTAAGGTTTGATTAATCTACCAAGTCATAAAAACCTGTTAAGATAGCAGTTTTGCAGGCAGTTTTTTGTTATATCATCTTCTCACTAGAGAGTGGACTGTGAGTATATTTTTCCCCTGGGAGGAAGGTAATTGAAAATATACTCCAAACCATAGGTTTGATAATGATCCTACTGCTTAATATTTTATATAATTATATCATAGTAACAATTATGTTTCCTCTGAAAATTGCCTAGATACTACACATGCACGCATGTGTGTGCACACACACACATACACACACACAAATGAATAGAAGTTTACCATTATCAATTAGAAAATAAATGTAAATTATGGCTTTCTTAGAAGGGCCACAAAACTGTATCATTCTAAGGTTTTCATATTTTCCTACTGCATAACTACCTTAATTTTATCTTTCCTAGCAATTTTAGGTAGATATTGACTGCTAGTAAAGCTCTATCTTTCTTCTTATATGGATATTTGAAGTATTAACACTATCTTTACCTGTTTTCTCCTGAAAATCCATAGTGCAACAGGCTAGATTATTTATAAATAGAAGAAATGTATTCATCATAGTTTTTCAGACTAGGAAGACCAATATAAAGGCATTCAATCTGATGCAGGCTTACTACTGCATAAGAACATGGTGGAAGCCATCACATGAAGACAACAGGAAAATGTGCAAATTTGGATCTCTCTTCTTATAAAGCCAATTGTGTGGGCCCTTCCTCCATTATCCCATATAACCCTAATTACCTCACAAAGATTCCACCCCCAAATATTATATATATATATATATATATATATATATATATATATATATATATATATATATATATATATATCAGTTTGTTTATTAAGTTTCCAACACATGATCTTTGGGTGAACCATTCAAATTTTATCAACAACCATTGAAAATTCATTGATTACTTTCAGCCATTCAGATGCACAACTACTTAGTTCAATCAGTATCTTACCCAAACCCCTAAATATCTTAGAAAATAAAGGAAACATAATAAATATAACTTTGGAGCATTATAGGTAATTAAGGCATAAATGATACAAAAATAGCCATAATTATATTAAATACAGAAAATACTCAAGCTATTGGCTTCTTCATCCTCCCTTGAGATCTCATAATATCTTTTAGAAAAACTGCCAAAAATACCCATTTGTGCTAGGCATAATAATGACCCTCTTAATATGTTAATCTTTCATCCTCAACCTGTGAATAAGTTAGCTCATATGAAAAAAAGGAACTTTGCAGATACAATCAAATTATAAATGTTCAGATAGGAATTTTGTTTGTGATTACCTGAATAACGTAATCCTTAATGATGATTATACAAATATATATGCATATATATGAAATAATTTTTACTGTTGTCACCGGGAAATGATATGGCAAATAAAGAAGGGTAAAAAGATGCAACTTTGTTGCCTTTGAAAATACAGGAGTGAGAGCATGAGAACACAATGATCAAAACTTTGTGAGATATACCTAAAGCACTAATTAGAGGAAAATGATAATTGCAGATACCTACATCATAAAATGAGTATCAAATCTATAACCTAATGTTTAACCTTCAGAAACAAGGAAAATAAACCTACAGCAAGATGAGAAAAGAAAAAAAATCAATAATAGAAGGAAAATAATCTGAAGAAATGACATCAGCTAGATAAAATATAGGAGGTCTCAGATCTTACACATTGAATTAACAATTTAACACAAATCTGATAGACAAAAATAGTCCCATGAGAGCTCCAAGGGGTAATTGAGGGTTTTGATGATGAAACACAAAATTCCATAACAGCAACAGTGAAAAAATTAAGAATAATTACATTTTATCCATGTCACCCATTAATAAGCTGGCACAATTATGGCTGAGAAAAACCTATTTGATCCCCAATTTATCCCATGATGTAAAGACAGAATAAAATGAGCATACAATTTTCCTAGTCCTTTGGGACATCATTTTGGAGAAATCTTCTGTGTTAGCTTCATCTAGTATCCTGAGAGAATCAGTAAGACTAGATCACATGTGAAGAGAGGAAAGAAAATGGTTATTTACTCTTGACAATTGTTGTGCCAGTCTCAACAATCTGTCCATGAACACTGCAAGTTTGTTCAACTCTGTGTCCCAAAAGCCAGTATTTTCATGCATATATAAGCACAAACAGCATGTGGATTCCAGAATCAGACTCAACCAACCAGAATTATGAGAACTTAAATAGCCATGAGACTACTTCAAGAGTGAGTAATGAAATGGAATTTTGCACCCATTGTCCTGGTATCTCATTACACTGCTTAGAAAAAAATGTATGGGAAATTTTCAGCATGAACCAAAGATGAACAATGTAGGAAGAAGGTCAAATTTCTAACATGTCTGCTTCAGGTGTGAGATAGATTAAAGAAGTTTCCATCAATATATCTAGTACTTAACGGTACTGCTATAGGTGAAATAAATAGGTGGATTTCAGAACCCAAAATGACTCCACAAAATCAATAGAGGAAAGACAATCCCAAAACTTATCCTCTAGGACAGAACAAGAGAAGCGCAATCAGCTCATCCATAAACAAGGTTTTAGAGTGCTTCCAGAATATTTCTTTAAGTTTACTGGTGAAGATCTTTTCACATTGAAGCCAGCGCATACAGACTGAAAGAGATAAATCTCTCTTCAAAAGCGTAGACATTAATAAATTATCATGAGTAATAATAAAAATGTGGAATCACCAAATGAACAAAATAAAGTGTTAGTTAAAAATGACAAAGAAATGAAAATATATAAGATTTCTGATAAAGAATTAATTTTTTTGATATTGAAGAGTCTTAGCAATAATAGAACACTAAATCAAAGAAAGATGCCGCTTATCAACTAAAGGAAACCAGAGAGACAATACATGAAGATAAAAAAAGGGTACAAAATGCAAAAAAATATATAATTTGTGGAGTTGAAAAATGCATTGAATAAATTGAAAAAGAACATGTATCAACAGAAGAAAAAAATAAACAATATAACTTGAATCAAAGAGATAACTTGAAATGATTCAATATCAGAAGAAATATAAAAGGAATGAAAAAAAAATAATGAAGAAAGTCTATGGGGTTTATGGCAGTCCTGAAATGAGGACATGAAGGAGGAGGAGGAGGAGGAGGTTGAGGAAGAGGAGGAGGAGAAAAAAGAAGAAGACAATGACGAAGCAGCAGAAGAAGCAACAACAGCAACAGCAGTAGTGGCAGAGGGGGAGGAGGAGCTAGAGAAGAGGGAGGAGGAGAAGAAGAGGAAAAGAAAGAAGAAGACGAAGAAGATGAGGATGAAAAATGATAGTTAGGAGGAAGAGGAGTAGGAGAAAAAGAGAAAGAGAAAGGAACAGAAAGTCCACTTGAAGAAACAATGACTGAAAATGTCTAAATTTTAGTGATATACCTGGACACCTAGGTTCATGAAGTTCAAAATTCCCCCAATTTTTATCTCCCATAAAGTTTTACATATCTAGCTGGGTGCTGTGCACATGTCTGTAATCCCAGCAGCTAGGGAGGCTGAGGAAGGAGGACCACAATTTTCAAGCCAGCCTTAGCAATATAGTGAGGTCCTGAGCAACTCAGCAAGAGCCTGTCTCAAAATAACAATAAATAAATAAAAAGAATTTCCATGTGTCACAGTGGTTAAGTGTTTATGGGTTCAAACCTTGGTACCAAAAAATACATATTTTAATTATATTATGAAAAGTAAAATTAAAAGAAAAGATTTATGTATTTATTCATTTGAGTATTGGTACTGGGTATTGAACACAGGAACATATTACTACTGAAATACATCACCAGTTTTTATTGTTTTAAATTATTTTGTATCTCACTAAGTTGCTGAGGTTGGCCTGAAATTTGTGATCCTCCTGCCTACCAAGTTGCTGAGATTACATTTGGGTACCAGCATGTCTGACAAAAGATAAAATATTAAAAACAGCAAAGAAAACCAATGTAGCACCTATGCATTGACCTCCATAGAAGAATTGGCATGTTTATCAGCAGAAACCTTGCAGACCTGAAGAAGATGGGAAAAAAAAACATATATATATATATATATATATATATATATATATATATATATATATATATGATACACACACACATACACATGCACACACACATACACACACACACACACACACACACAAAGAAGTTACAGAAACATCCAGTCAATTAAAAATAATATACCTGAAAAGTGTCCATCAAAGATGGAGAAGATAAGACTCTGAGACAAAAACTGAAGAAGTTTATCACCACTGAACATGACTTATAAAAATGATAAAGTTAGATCTTCAACTTGAAATGAAAAAATATTAAATAGCCACACAGCAAGATAAAATCATAAATCTCATTGTTAAAATAAAAGTGTAGCCAATTAGTGTATAATAAAAATGTTGTAGTTTTGTAATAATAGCTCATTAATAAGTTTAAAAGTAGTATAAATTTTAAAGGTAGAAGTATTAAAAAGACTGTAACCACAAAAATAATGAACACACAATACAAAAATAAATAAATTCTAACAACAGAAACACAAAGTGTGGAGGTTTAAAATTATATGATTTTGCATGTGATTGTGGTTTAGATGTGGTAGGGTGTCCCCAGGAAACACATATATGTGACAATATAAGAAGAGAGGCGAAATGATTGAGTTTTGACAGCCTTAATCTAATAAGATTATTAATTCAATGGAATGCATTAACTTGCTAGTAGTACCTACAGGCAGGTAGAGTGTGAATGAGGATGTGAGTTACTGAGGGTGTGCCTCTGGAGCATATTTTGTCCATTTTGAACAGAGCTAGCCCATCTGCTGCTTTCTGATAGCCTTAGCTTTGAAGAATTGATTTGTTAAAATGTCTATACATCCCAGTGGAACTGACACATTTAATTACAATAATAAAAGGATTATAATGAAAATTTTCAAAGAATTTAGAGTAGGGAAAGTTTATTTAGGGCTCACAATTTCAGAGGTCTCAGTACACAGACATTTGGCTGCATTGCTTTGGGTTCAAGATGAGGGAGAACATTATGGCTTAAGAGTGTGGTGGTGGAAATCAGCTCAGCACAAGGCAGCAGGAAGAAAAGAGAGAATAAGCTTTGCTTATCAAGTTCAAAATATATACCTCACAATCACCCTCCAATATCCCATCTCCTCCAGACATACCCTACTGCCTATAGTTACTGCTTACCTTATCCTTATAGGGGGATTAATGTACTATTTATGTTAGAGCTCTCATAACTCAGTCATTTCATCTCTAACAAGAATTGCATTTCACACACAAGTGCTTTTGGAGGAACAACCCCTATATATATCATAGGACTGATTTCACAATATATTACAAATTGATTAGTCAGTTTTTTCACTGCTCTGACTAAAGGACCCAATCAGAACAACTATAGAGGAGGAAAGGCTTGTTTTGGAGCTCACAGTTTCAGAGATCTCAATCCACAGCTCCAATCCTTGGGGCTAGAGGTAAGGTCGGACATTATGGTGGAATACTGTGGCACAGAGAAACAGCTCACATGATGATCAGAGGTAGAAAGACTCTACTTGTCAGATGCAAAATACATACCTCATAGCCACACCCCAATGAACCACATTCTCCTGGCACACCCCACCTGCTCCAGTTACCACTCAGTTAATACATCAGGGATTAATTCATTGATTTGGTTAAGGCTACAGCCAAATAATTTTTCCTCTAAACTTTCTTGCACTGTCTCTCACCTGAGCTTTTGGGGGACACCTCACATCCAAACCATAATGCAAATACTACAGTATTAGACACAATATAATACTGACATCAGAGCAGATAAGTAGATCAATAGAACAAAATATAAATCCAATATATAAACACCTGATTTTTTTTGTTGATTAATTTCCAGCAAAGTGTCTGTGAACACACAATAAGAATAGAAAAGTATTAAATAAATATGTTGGGAAAATGAGTGTTACAAAAAAGAATGAAATTAGTCCCTTATCTTAGTTCATATTAAAAATACTTATGATGGATTAAAGATCAAAATAAGATCTGAAACTCTATAAGAATAATAGTAAGTGAAACTCAAATACACTTTTATGGGAAATGTTTCTTTTTAAGATGACACTGAAAGCACAAATTATTCCATGAAACAGAAAAGGAGGGAACACTCCTAAACTAAATTTATAAAGTCAGTATCACCCAGATACCAAAATTAGGTAAGGATACTTCATGGAAAGAAGACTATACACCAATCCCACTAATGAGCATGCATGGAAAAATACTTAATAAAATATTTAAAAATTGAATTCAACACAAGAAAATGATTGTATTCCAGAAATTGGGAGGCTGAGGTAGTAATATTACAAGTTCAAAGTCAGCTTTTGGAATTTAGTGAGGCCCTAAATAACTTAGTGAGACCCTGTCTCAAAATAAATAAAATGGGTTTGGGGATGTGGCACAGTGTTTAAGCATCACTGAGTTCAACCCTTGGTCCCGCCAAAACAAGACTGTAAACCATGATCAAGCTGATTTCATACCAGAGACACAAAGTTAGTTCAATATATGCAGATCAATAAATGCAGCATGACTCATAAATAAAACCAAACACAAAAATCACATGATAACTTAAACATATGCAGAGAAAGTCTTTGACAGAATTTATACCCAATCATGATAAAAACCCTGAAAATACTAGGGTTACGTGAAACTTGCCTCAACATCATAAATGCTGTTTATGAGAAATGCAAAGCCAAAGTAACACTGGGTAGGGAAAAACTGAAAGCATTTCCTCAAAAATTAAGAGCAAGACAAATATGTCCTTGACAAGTCCAGGACAAACTCTCATGACTCTTATTCAATATAGTACTTGAAACTCTATCCAGAACAATTAGGCAAAAGAAGGGGGGAAAAAGGGGGGCTATAAAGAAGAAAGGAAGAAATTTAATCATCACTGCTTGCAGATGATACCAGTCAATATTAGAAGTATCCTACAGAAGACTTCCAGAGTTGAATAACCAAATTGAGCAAAATAGCATAATAAAAAAGTTTTCTGTACACTAACAATCAGCTGAGGAAAAAAAAAATTTTTTTCTGATTTCTGAAAAAATCAGAAAAAGTAATACTATTCACAATCTCCTCAATAAAGGATACCTAGCTTTAAATATAAACAAATATATTTAAATATTTTATTAGTATATTTTATTTATATATAATAGTGGGGATTCATGTAAAATAATTTTAAAGTGCATAAAATATAATTTTCCCCATTAGCTCCCACTGCATGTACTTTCCTCCCCTGCTCCTTCCTCCAACTCCCCATCCTCTACTGCTCTTCCTTCTACTTAGTTATTAAAAAAAAAAAAAAATTGTGCCTTATAGATATAAATCAAGATGGAAATCCTTGTGGTATATTCATGTATGTACATGGAATAATTACATCAATTTCATTCCACATTTCCTCTGTTTCTGCATCCATCCTCTCTCCCACTCATCCCCCTTTCTCAATTCCATTGATCTCCCTTAGATTTTGGTGGGATCCCCCCTTGTTTTCCTTTACTCTAGCTTCCTCATATGACAGAGAACATTTGAATCTGGTTTATTTCACTTAGAATTATGTTCTCCAGTTCCATTCATTTGCCATCAAATGAAAAAAATATTTTCTTCTTTATGAGAGAGTCAAATTTCATTGTGTATATTTATCACATTTTCTTCAAACATTGGTATATTGAGGGACATCTAGACTCGTTACCTAACTGAGATATTGTGAATTGTGACAATATAAATATTGGTATGGACGTCTTACTATACTACAGTGATTCTAGTAATGATTTCAACATGTCTCTCACCAATTGATAGATCATCAAGACATAAATTAAGTCTTCACTAATTAAACAATATTAATAAAATGGACCTCACAGACAGGATTTGTTAGAATATTCCATCCATTAACAAGTTAACTTCCTTCACAGTTGTTCATGGAATAGTCTCAAAAATATAACATGTTTTAGGACAAAAATCAAGTGTTAGCAAATACAAAAAAATATATATATAATTCTTGCATCCTACCAGGTCATAATGCAATGAAATTAGAAATCAATAATATGATAAAAAGCAGAAATTATGTTAATATCTGGATAGTAAATAATATACTTTTAATGAGGAGTGGTTGATAGAATAAATCAGGTGCACAAAAAGAAAATTGTAAAAAGAAATGAGAACATAACTATAATATGTCAATATCTCTGGGAAAGAAAGAAGGCAGTTCTACAAGAAAATTTGAAAGCACTGAATACCTACATTAAAAAATAGAAGCATTAACAAATAGAAAGATCCTGCCAGGCACAGTGGCACACACCTGTTATCCCAGTAGCTCAGGAGGCTGAGGCAGGATTATTGTGAGGTCAAAGCCAGCCTCAGCAAACATGAGGTGCTAAGCAACTCAGTGAAACCCTGTCTTTAAATAAAATAGAAAATAGGGCTAGGGATGTGGCTCAGTTATTGAGTAAATTTCAGTTCAATACCCAGTATACCCCCCAAAAAAGAAAGACCCCAAGAAAACTATCTAATATTTTATTTCAAGGCCCTAGAAAAGAAATGACAAACTAACTCTAAAATCAGTAGAACACAGAAAATGATTAAGATAAGAGCCAAAATCAATAAAAGTGAGATTAAAAAATACAAAGAACCAACATAACAAAGAGTTGATCTTCTGAGATGATAAAATATTGTAAAACCTTAGCCAAAGTAACTGAAATAAAGAAAATCCCAATCAACAAAATTAGAGATGAAAAGGAGATGCCACCACAGACATTCTGAATGCAGAGAATCAATAGAAATAATTTTGAAAATGTATACTCAAATAAGAAATAAAACCTAGAAGATGTTAACAAATTAATAAATTTATAAACATACATGATCTGCCGAAATTGAATGAGGAAGTTATACAAAACCCAAGCAGATCAGCATAAGCAATGAGACTGAAGGAGCAATTAAAAGCCTTCCAATAAGGAAAAACTCAAGAACCTATGGATTCTTAGCCGTTTCTTACTAAACTTTAAAAGAAGAAAGAATGCTAATCTTCCTCGTATTATTCCATGAAATATAAAAGTAAGTAATACTCCAAAATTTATCCTATAAACTTAGTGTCCTAAACATACAAACAAAACTCATAAATAATATATTAGTAAGCTACATTCAAAATCTCATAAAGAAGGTAGTACACAATAACCTACTGGGTTCTATCCCATGGATGCAAGGTTGTTTCAACATATACAATCAGGAAATATAATTCAACACATAAATAGAATTAAGGACAACTATCACATGATCTTCTCAGTAGATACAGAAAAGCCTTTGACCAAATATGCCACCCATTCATGTTAAAAATGCTGGAAAAACTAGGGATAGAAAGAACATTCCTAAGATTCTATAACAGATACACAATTAGTCAAAACAATATTTATAACAATGATTTATTAGGGTTTTAACATTTGGGAATGTAATATGAAAAAAAGTTAGCATCAAAAATGGGAAATAAAATACAGGAGTATTATTTTTATGCTCTTTGGAATAGGTTGTATAAATATAAAGTAAATTCTGAGAAGATGTGTAAGGTAAGCCCTTAAACAACAAAGAAAAAATTGACTCACATAAATAAAGTGGAAAATTAATCGGGTAATAATAAAAACAAAAGACAGAAATTGTAATAATAAATCACAAATGATATCCTATTATTTTTTTCTACAGGAGAAACATTATATTTAAAGATAAAAATGGGTTGAAAGTAAAGGAATTGGGGCTGAGTCTATAGCTAAGTGGCAGAGAACACATGTCTAGCATGTGTGAAGTACTGAATTCAATCCTTAGCACCACATAAAAAATAAATTAAATAAAGGCATAATGTCTGTCTTCAACTACAAAAAAATTAGAAAAAAGGAAGTAAAAGCCTGGAAAATATATATTATAAAAAACAGTCATAAGAAAGCTGAAGTGTAATATCAGAGAAATATTTTTAAACAAAGATTTGTTGTAGGAAATATTAACATCATTTTATAGTGCTGAAGTATTCCACCCATGAGAAAAAGTAAAACACTTTAAGCATGTGTGCACCAATAACAGCAACAAATATATGAAGCAAATAAATACATAAACAAACAAACAAACAAACAAACAAACAAATAAAAAATTCTAAAAATTTTGGGGTTAAAAATATTGGGCAACTTCAGTTATTTTCTTTCAAGTAGGGTTACAAAAATTAAATGGAACACCTACAAGAAAACAGAGGCTTGAAAAACACTACAAACCAGTGGTGCCTCACAATCTTTAGAAAACTCCACTCAAAAATAATAGAATATGCTGGGCACAGTGGTGCAGGCTTGTGATCCCAGCTTGGAATGCTGAATTCAAAGGCAGCCTCAAAAATGGTGAGGTGCTAAGCAAGTCAGTGAGACCCTGTCTCTTAATAAATTAAAAAAAAATAAGGCTGGGGAAGTGGCTCAGTGATTAATTGCCCTTAAGTTCAATTCCTGGTACCAATAAATATGTAAGAAAATAAGTAAGTAAGTAAATAAATAAATAAATAATGTCCTTTTTTTCCTGAGAACATATGGAATATTTAGTATGACAAATATGCTAAGACATAACATAAGCTTTTGTGATATTCAAAATATTAAATGAAACAAAGTACATTCTACAACAACAAATAAATAGAACTATAGAATTAGAAATTATTAGCAAAGATATTAGGAAACCTAAAAATATGGGATCATTAAATAACATGCTTCAAAATAAACATTGTAACTAATAATTTAATAAGGGAAATTAGAAGCTATTTTAAATCAATGAAAAACAAGGCATACAATATTAAATTTATGGAATGTAGGTAAAACTGGGTTTAGAGGAACAGTTACCCTTATAAATGCTTACTTAACAAAGAATGGTATCATATCTATAGCTTACCAATCCACATGATGATTCTAGATATTGAATGGAAGTCTAAAGATAACATATATCTAACAATAAATTCATACAAATCAGAGTAGTAAATCAGATATACTAAGATTCAAAATTAGGTGGGAATTTGAAATGATTCAAATGGTTTTGTGGACAAACACATTTGGTTATTGACACTTTCTACATATGATTTTTATTCTAGTGTTTGAAACTGTTATTTTAAATCAGATTCATTTAGAAGACTTTTGTTAGTTTATTTACTTTTTGTTTCATGCTTTCTCTCACAAAGAACTCCTTGGCAATGTTTACATTAATTAGTTAATGTTTTAAAAATATAAAGAAGGCTCTATACTTTAAGCCTCTTCCAGGATGTATGTAAAAACTCAAAGAATTAAAGTGATTATCTGGATACTTTACACTCCAAATTCTTCACTCTCAAATATTGGATTATTTTTCAAAAACTTGAATCAAATTAGTTTAATTCCAAATGTTATGGTTAGCTGGATCTTTTTTTTCTTTAACCTCCTATAGGTAGATAATTTTCTTGTCATAAAATTAATACTTTCTGAAAACATATTTTTACTCTGTGAAAAATGTAGGAATATGCATGTACTTTGGTTCACATTTAGCCAAAGTATTTATAGACATATGAATAGTTAAGTAGGACATGAACATATAGATAACTGTGTTTGTTCTCTTCTTATGTACACCTTTTTTCATCATGAAAGTTCAGAAGTTTTTGTTATTAATTGTATTGAAGATTTCTTTCAATCATTCTACATCATTTGCTATTAACCTATCCAGCATGGTCTTTTTCACACTTACTGTTCATTTTCAGAAATACTTAAGCAAAAGATAATTAAAAAAATTCTAAGTCATTCTACAATTTACACATTTTTTGTATCACCCACTTACTAGTGACATACATAAGTGTTTCCTCTGAACAGATTTAATTTTTAATTTTCCTGAATCAGTGTTAACCAGGAAAAAGGTAATTGTTGTCAAGAGTATTCAAACTGTCAGAATATCCTTCAATCTAAAAGCTGTTAGAATCTGAGCAAAAGTAATTACTGAAACTCTATTCAACTGTAATAATAACCTGCCACTGATGACAGCAATTACTGGGAAACTGTAATAGAAATCAAAGGCACATTTTTCTGTGACAAGTACATTTCTAACTAAGGTTTACATTGGCTGAATAGTGTTGACAAAGATGATGTGCTGTATCATTCTTAATCACGGTTGGCATGATGTTACAGTTTGAACTGTTCACTGTTAGAAAGAGACTAATTGCTTGTTTCATTTGACACTGTCCAGGCTCTCTGTATATAGAAATATATATTTTAGATGAATAGAGGTTAAGTGTTATACTTCCTTGTCTCTTTTGCATCCCTTTTCAGTGAATGTTTTAAGTATATTTTACCTTAAATAAAAGAAATTAATTGCAGTTAGGCTGAACTGGCAAGGCAAACTTCAAAGATTTTCCAAAGTTTTGGTAACCCACAATTAGGTCAAATTATGGGTGGTACTTCTGTCAATTTGAACTTTCAGCAATGGTCATCCTCACTATCATCATTCTTGGACATGCCCCTCACTGTGATTTGAAATGACATCACAAAGGTCCTCTTAAAAGGAATTCTCTGATATTTTCACTATTTTCTTCATGAATCTGAAAGTAAAATGTTGGCGATTGCTTTTTCTATGAAAAAAAAAAGTGAAATAGATATGAAATAATTTTAAAAAGAAATAAAATTATATTTCACAGAAGAAACATAAACGGGGTATAAAATTGAAGGGAATTCAACAAAAATTAATATTTAAAAAATGTATCCTGTTCAATTATATTGAATTTTTGCCAATTGTTGGTTTTTAAGAGATTCATACTGCAATTTGCCTTTCATTTGTTTACTGATGAACAAATCAGCAGCAAAGTTGTAGGATAAAAACAACAGGAAGAGTTAACCGGATGAAATCATGTGACTGTCTCTCTTAGTGTCCAGGATGCCAATTAGTGTTTTGGTTAAAGACGCTTACTCTAGGGTTTGAGACTAGGCTCATTTTTCTAGGAAAACTAAAGACAAACTGTATAAACTATATTATATTTCTATTAGTTCTAGACTTCACTCTCCAATATTCTTCTCAATTATTTACGGTTCTTGCTAAGAATTTAATCAGAAAAACTCACTCAATTGACTCAGTATCTCTTGTATGTGAAACTATATACTATAGGTTGGAGACTACCAGGAAGAGTGAATATGTATCCTCTGCAGAATCAAACAGTACATATATTGTATTATGAACAATTATGGGAAAAATGTTATGGGGATACACATATTCATTGTAATAATATTACCTTTTGTACCTTCATTTATTATGAATTTGTTACTGAAATCTTGGTCCTTGTCCTTGATAATAATTCAAAAATGAGAGCATGGTTTTGAGAAAAAAAGACAATAAAGTTTTATTTTGCTAGCAATGGAGAAACACAGGGGACTCCTGTGGAGAGGTTCTGATTCTGCCCATCTGGGAGAAGACAGGGTTTCTAAGGCAATGATTCATTCTAAGTGTTCCCTGTGTGTTTTGGGCAGAGGGTGGGGTAGTAATTCACTTGTTAATTTGGGAGATAGCCATTTCTTAGATCTTCTTGTGCCATCCTGAAGTCTGAATTACTTGGTTCCTATGGTAAGTGTTTGCTCCAAAACAGCTTACTGGACCCAGGATGGGAAAAAGTTAATCTTGTCCAACCCCTCCTCAGGTTAGGGAGGGGAAAAGGGAGAAGAGGAAAAGAAAATTTAACCATTTGAAAATAAGCCTCAGTGGCAGAGCATCATGGGCTATATTCAAAGTATTGAGTGGACCACTGTTACAAATTAAAAGAACAATCGTAATAAACTTTGAATTAAATTAATCTTTTAGTTGATTTTAGGCCTATAGTTTTCCAAAGAGCAATATTTAAGAAAATATAAATGTAAATTATGATTTCTTTGCATCTTTAAATAAACTACATAAGGGGACAAAAATTTTCCCCTTTCTCTGGTTTATGTGAATATATATATATATATATATATATATATATATATATATATATATATATATTTGAGGAGAGAACAGTGAACTAGGTTATAGAAAACTTAAATTCTATTTACAGATGTGATATTTATGATTATATAAAGCAATACAAATCACAATATTGATACTCTTTGGTATCTGAATCTAAAATGAAATAATAATATCAGCCTTAACTATTATGTACAATTTTATAATAATCAAGAAAAAATACACATTAAATAACTTTCTAAATTATAAAGCACTGCATGGTAGTGAAACACTATGATTTTACCCTTGGAAAATCTGGAATTGTTATATGAGAGTAAATAATTTGTCTATGCACTTCTGGAAGATACTAGTTATCACGTCCTGACACAAACAGGGTTTTTTACTCATGAATTATAAATAAAGATCAATGTCAAAGCCAGAAGAAAAATGTATAAAACATATTTTAAACTAAAAATGGTCATATATAGTAATTATATGTTGGAACACCCATGTGAGTCCATGCCTACTGCACAGAAATTATTAACTGACCAGAGAAGACTTTTGAGTTTTGGGGCAGGACAACAAGACCCCCTCAGTATTCCCTCCCTTCTCAATCAAGATACAATTTGTTTAAATCTTTTTTATAAGGACAGATAACTTGTTTAGATAAATAATGCTTAGATAACACACACTGGCTTTTTATGTATTTCACTTCATTTAACTGTAACTTCTGCTATATCCTTAAATTTAAAATATTCAATAAACACAGTTCACAGTTGTGCCTCTTGGAAGAAAAAAAACTGCGATGGATCAGTCAAAAAACATTCATTTGCCAATTCAGTTTTAAACTGCTAAACACTTCTTTCCAGCTTCTCCCATAAACTGCCAAACAAAAATGACTGGGCTTATGACTTAGTGTATTTTTATGTGTGTTTAAAGGAATGATTTTAGGAAGTATTTCAAATCTGATTTGATTGTATAGTGTCTCAGTAAGTGAATACCATTTAATGGTTCCCTAGATAGGGGTATACTAAGAAAAGGAAAAAGAAATGGATAAAGTAAGTCTGAGGCTCTTGGAAACAGATTGTTCAGTTAGCTGACTGGTTTATTTTGCTTGTATATTGCTGTTCATTATTGAAATGTATCATTGTTAATTTTTCTCACTCAATCCAAATCAATGGATGGTCTACACAATGTATTTATAATTGTGATATGTAAAAATTATGAATCATTCCCTAAAAACAGCATGTGTTCAAATTACTTTGATTTTTCTATTCCTTAGATATAGGACAATTTTGCCAAATCACAAAATAAAGGATTTATTTTTCTGACCTTAATCATTGAATTTATGACAGATTATTAGAGACATAGATATTCTGGGTACTTCAAAGGATAGGCCATTTTCAAAGAGCATAATATAGTTCTCTATGTGGAAAGCCTGAGAATCCATGAAGAATAAGAACTTCTCCATAGACATTAAAAGAAACTTGACTGGCCTACCCCCTTGCAGTGGCAATGCCTGTAATCCCAGTGGCTCAGGAGGCTGAGGCAGGGGGACTGTGAATTCAAAGCCAGTCAATACCCTGCCTCAAAATAAAAATAAATAAATAAATGAAAAGGGTTGGGGATGTGGCTCAGATTTTTAGCACTCCTGTATTCAATCTCTAGTGCCAAAAACCAAAAATTAACTCAAATGTATTTTTAAAAGTGTTGTCATGTTGCATATACTTCAATCTAGGAAAAAGGAACAGAAGTAAATCTCAAGAAAGATTATTATATTCCATCTTTCCTGTGTAAAATATCTCAAAATCCGAGCACTAATCATATGAATCAGAATCTTTTGTGGCACTTGTTCAGAACTGCAGGTTTCATTGTTAGAGGTTGTAGGTTTCTTCTTTCTGTGGTGAGAACAGTGATTGAGCCCAGGGCAAGCTTAAGCACTGAACCATATCCCCATCCCATTTTAATATTTTATTTATGGACAGAATCTTCCTAAATTGTTTAAGGCCTTGATAAATTGCTGAGGCTGGCTTTGAACTTGAAATCCTCCTGCCTCAGCCTCCCAAGCTACTGGGATTACAGGTGTGCTCCACCATGCCCTGCTATAGCTTTATTATTTTAATTTGTAAATATTATTAATTTTGGTAGTTCTGAAACCATAACCTATTAAGTCATTTGAAAAATTCCTTGTTTAAATCAAATATTTCCTAGTGATTTGATCAATAGTTAATAAATGATTCTGTAAATACAATTGAACAATACTGAAAAGCAGTTCTTTTGTTAGTATATTTTTAGTTGTAGATGGACATATTACCTTCATTTTATTTATTTTTATGTGCTTCCAGGATCAAACCCAGTGCCTCATGTTTGCTTGGCAAGCCATATACCACTGAGCCACAATCCTGGACCTGAAAGATACTTCTTAAAATGACTTTAACAAATTAATGAATAAAATATTAGTTCAAATTTACCATATCTGGTTACAAACCATTATCTATTTCAGTAGTTTTTAAACTTTATTTTTGAATGCAGATTCCTTGGCCCATTGAGGCCAAATTCAAATTTCTGTAGGTGGTCTGGGAAAATGAAGTTTTAATATGTAGTCAGGATGATTGTGATACAAACAATCTATGAAAAATAACACTTTAGGAAGTAATAGGGCTGGGGCTGTGGATCAGCAGTACAGTGTCACCTAGCAAGTGGAAAGCACTGGATTTTATCCTCAGCATCACATAAAAATAAATATATAAAATAAAGTACTGTGTACAACTACAACTAAGTAAATAATTTAAAAAAAAGAATAAGAAATAACACTCAGCCAGGTGCAGTGGCGCACACCTATAATCCTAGTGCATAGGGAAGCTGAAGCAGGAGGATCTTGAGTTCAAAGCCAGTCTCAATAATTTAGCAAGGTCCTAAGCAACTCAGTGAAACCCTGTCTCTAAATAAAATATTTAAATGTGCTGGGGATGTGACTCAGTCATTAAGCACCTCTCGGTTTAATTCCCAGTACCCCCCCAAAAAAATACATTCTAGTATGTCCCAGAACCTTTATAATCTTACTTGTAAACCTCTTGAAAAGAAATCTTTCTATAATCTGACAGATAGATGTATGGGCACAGAGATGCATACATTTTCTTAGGATTACATTATAGCTTCTTTCCTTATTATTGGGATATTTAGACTCAAAATACAAAATGCTTAGTCAAAAAACTACCTGCATAATGCAATGTAAAACTCACCAAGAGGTCTCTGACTAAAATACTTCCTCTTCTGCACTCTTCTACATAGTGATAGTGCCTAGAAATCCAACATTAGAAATGTATTCTGGTATAGATTGAAAGCTTTTCAATTCATTCAAATAATAACTTTTTTACTTTGTAAGTTTTTATTTGTTTTATTTAGTTATACATAACAGTAGAATGGATATATTAACATATATATATATATATATATATATGGCATAATATCTCATTTTTTCTGATTGTACATGTTGTAGAATCACATTGGTCATGCAGTCATAAATGTACATACGGTAATAATGTCTGTTTCATTCTAAGATCAAATAATAAAATTTTAATAGAGTGCATACTATGTGCCAGAAATTGTTTTGACTCAGATAATCCAGTGTTCTCTACTGAAGCACAGAGTTATCTATGTGAATACATTTTTAATCTGTATTACATAGTAGTGAAAGACAAGAACTAATAATTATTGAGCACTTGTTGTGCTTCACAGATACTTCAAAATAATTTACAAATAGTATTAACTCTCCCATAAATCTCATTGTGGCTGCTATGAATATTACCATTTTATAGATGAATAAAAAAAGACACAGGAATGGTAAGTAATTTTTCAAAAATCACACACACAACTAGTAAAAGGCAGAACTAGTATTCAAATCAAAGGTTTCTGACAACCCAATTTCATGTTTGTAATCACTGCTGTATATGAATATATTCTTTTTTTTTTTTTGTACTAGGTGTTACCATCTAGGGGTTCTGGATTCATTGTCTCCCTTCAGCAAAGAATTGAAAAAGAGGACACAGAGATAGCAAGCATGAAGTAGTTTTATTGCAAGAGAGAGAAAGAGAGAGACTTCTCCAAAGAGAAAGGGCCCTAGAACTGGGAATCCAGTGGGAGAGTTTTGGCTGTTTTTTGTTTGTTTTTATGATGTCCGGAATTTCCTCCTCTCCTTATCTTGTCCATGTGCTTCTTGCTATTATTGATTATTCTTTCCCCTGTGTCCACATGTTACTTTTACTTTTTCTATTGGATCCCCCACTTAGAAGCACCTTTATGGAAGTGTCTGTATGATATTTCTCCACTTGTGTTCATGAATGCTTTATTCAAGAAGGAAGTTAAACTCATCAAAAGACACTTTCCATGCTCTTTTGTTATGGCCCTGCCCTCAATTCTTCACTGCTATCTTGCCCTGACTGCCTGAGCCCTTCTACATCTTCTTCACAGGGATAGAAACTTGAGGTGCTTAACAACTGAGCCACATCACCAGACATTTATTTATTGATGTGTTTTTACTTTGAGACAAGGTCTTGCTAAGTTGCTTAGGACCTTACCAATTTGCTGACCCTAGCTTTGAATTTGTGATATTCCTTCATTAGCAGCCTGAGCTCTTGGGATTAAAGGTTGCACTACCGCACTTGGCTCAAATATTCTTTCTCTGAAGATAAGAATGTGGTCCTAAGGAAAGGGAATGCATAAATTTGAATTTATGATTAAGTTTGATACATTAAAAATAGAGATATACAAATATGAGAAGTAGAAAGAAATCTAATCCAAATTTAGCCTTCTTCATCACCTTGCTGACTTTAGTGAAATCAGAACAGGGAATCACATCTTTATATCACAACAAAATGAATGGTATCCCAGATGTATGTGGCACTTGTCAATTTATTAAGGCCTTTCATACTTTCTATTTTAGTTGAGAATCATTATTCTGAAGTACACTGGATTGACATAATCATCTATACTCTTTAAATAAAGAAACTGAGACACAAAAAGTATAAATGCCAAAGCTACAAAATAGTTTTAATATATTTTTTAGACTTTAGATTGACTTTTAAAAATCCTTCGGAATATTTACTCTAATGTTAGCCCTAGCTAGGTAGAAAAATAAAATAGATGATTAGTGGAAAAAGGAACACCAAAATTACTGGATTTTCTCTGAGCTTTGTCAATAAACCATAGGATAGCAATTCTGAAAGATTAGATCATCATGTGCTACAAACATGAGGCCATAACCAATCCTTAGATGCTACAAACAATAGATCAGTCCCAAGCTTCACTAGGAATATATAAAATATTCCCATATTTTCATTTTTATAGCACTCACATGCACATCTTATTTTCTCCCAGTTTGCTCTGAGGAGAATATTTAAAACTTAAAAATGAAAACTGATTTATGTTTCATTAGTTCTGTTCCCCTACCTGAGAATATGGAAATAAAAACTAGGGGTATCTTACAAACCTACATAGCTGAAGAAAGGCTTTGGATGGAAGAGGACTTTGATAATTTCACTTTCATAGTGAGGGAAAAAGAAACTTGCTCAAATTTTGAAAAGAGTGACATGTATGAAATTATTCTAAGATGCCTCTTGGATTTCATTTTCTTTGGGAAATTTGCCTGCTATAAAGAAGGGGCCATATAGGAAATGAATAAGATGTGCCAATTTGGGGGGAGATAAGAACTCCTGTGTAAATAAGATGGTATTCAGATTGACAACTAATATCACTAAACCAAAGTACATAAAATTGGTTCAGACAATTTTAACTTTAATTTTACTCACATACTGATGAAATTCACTTCCTAAAAGCTTCAATATATGCAGGAAACAATCACAATTCCAAAACTCTTTTTGAATATGTTTTTAATATGGCATGAAACATATAAAAAGGAAAAAAAGTGTATGTCTGCAGTTAATCATGTAATTCTCCAAGGAAATAAGGGAATACTTCAAACAACTTCCCAATCATTTTCCCACCCTCTATTTTTCAAAGAACTATATCCAAACTATAACTCTCAATGTGGAAACCATGCCTAATTGATATGTAAATAAACCAGTATATGTTTATTAAACACTACTACTGGCCTAGCCTTGCATAGATCTTAGTGGTCGTGCTGCAACACAAATTATCATTCATATTTTTCTCTTATGTTGAGGCCATTAGAGAGAATCTATTCTTTAAAAGTGCCACTTATGTCAAACTGTGTAAACATTTGAACATATAACACTATAGCACAGCTCATTACTTAGAAGTACTGAGATCTCCAGAGAACACAGCATTGTAATGTCAAATATATGACCATATTGGGGAAAAACATAATTATAGGGATAACTGACTTATACCATATAAATTTCTGTAGAAGTAATCATGGCTATGAACACTATGTGCAAAGGAAAAACACCTTTACATAATATTGCATGTTGTATAATTCTTTATCATTAAAAAAAAGATTCCAGAAAAGACTTTTTTGTCATCATTACAGAGAAATCCTAGTCACACATTAGAAAAACTCACTGTGGACTCCAATATTATAGTTTGTATTGGGAAGGTGGTGGTTAGGAAAAGTTCTAGAAATTATGTATCAGAAGGAACGGTAAGACACAAAAAAGTGAAATTTATAATTATTATTAACAGAACTTCATTTTTGTCCATTATCTCAATTTGCACAGTCTGTGAAAAATATATTACTGGGAATAGATAATTAGTCACCAAGTCTGAAAGATATGTCTTTGGTAGCATCTGCCACGTCTGTCTGTGCATTCTGCACCATTTCCATTACTCTGCTCTCATTCAGGGCCCCTTCACATTGGACCTGAATGATTCAAATTAGTTATTAGGTCTTTTCTCCTATATTTTCCTTTGCTCTATTCCACTTCACATTACTGTCAACTAAGTAAGCTTAAATTACTCCCCACTAGTCCAGATATGAAGTCAAAATTATTTATATTAGCATCCTTAAATGAATGAGATGACTTTTAGTCTGACATTTCCAGTATTATCTCCAAAAATTTTGTAAATCCACAATTCTATACAGATTTTTCTTCAGTTACTTCTTCCTATTTACCAAACCTATTTTCTAATTTTTTTTCACCACTTTTGTTGTCTTTAAAACAAATGACAGTGTTCCCCACAAACTCCAGGAAACTACCTTTTCCCTTGGATTTGCACTATTCAGGGATACCTGTGTTAGTAAGCTTTCATCACTGTAACCAACATACCTGAGAACACTTGAATCAAAGATTTTGTTTGGGCTCACAGTTTCAGAGGTTCACTCCATGACCAGCTGACTCCATTGCTCTGGGTCCAAGATTAGGCAGAGAATTATAACAGAAGTGCACAGCAGAGGAAAGCTGCTCACCTCACAGTAGACAGGAATCAAGAGGCATGTGCCCAGAGAGATGAAATGCAATCCCCAAGTGCATGCCTTCAGTAACTTACTGCCGCAGTCCAGCTGCAGCAGAGTATCCGGGGGGTGACGAATGACTTGTGTAAGTTGATACAGCAGGAATGGAAGCCGTTTATTGTAGGATCTGAGTGATATTTATACATTTTACACAGCTTATCTAATTAGCATAAAATAGATACAGCAGTCAACCAATAAGGAATCTCCACACTTAATGGCTCGCTTTTGTTACTTCACAAACCACTCCCTCTGGCATTTTGCCAGGCACCATCCAGACTTGTTTACAGACTCTAACATTTCTCTGGCAAAATAACAGGTGCCAATCTGACTTGTTTACAGACCTTAACAACTTACCTCCAACCATGGCCCACCTGCCCAGAGTTTCCATGCAGCATGTTACAGTGTGGTATCAACTCAGTAAATTAATTAATTTACTGATCAGTTTGTGGTCAATAATAATCTAATTATTTTACCTCTTGCATTAACATTTTCCTTGTCTTGATAATTAGCATAAATGTTTGAAAATACACAAGTATTTTTATAAAAATAAATATAATATGCCCTAGATACTATTTTGAGGATCTGACAGTTAACCATCACTAGGCATCAATAATATTGAATAGTTGAGTCAGGTGCTGCTTTGTTCACAGAACCACCTGGCCCACCACACAGCTTTGCCACTGGCCTGTAGGACCCAGTACCTGGCCCTGAGCCACGTGGCCCAGGCCAGCTGGGATCCCTGGATGTGGCCAACAAAGCTCCCAGGGATGTGGCCAGATGCTTCACCACCTGCATGAAAATCAGCTTCCCTGGCATGCCACTTTGCCTCCAAGGCCCACAGCCTGGCCCACCCACACCAATCATCCAAGAAGGGAAATTGGGAAGTCTTAAACCTCAGCATTCAATCCAGTAAGCAACACAATAAAAAGGAAAGATGCAACAATCCACAGCCCATACTCCCACACTTAGTTTATACCTCAGGAAGAAATGAAAAGAAAATCAGATGGGCACAGACACTGAACACATATGCTCATTGACTATTTTGTCCACCATAATAGATATGACTCCTTAATTTCTTAACATTGTACCAATATTTGTAGTTGTTGTTGTTTTAATGTGCCCAAGCTCCTAAGAAGTTCCTTTTTACCAGCCTTTCTAGTTTCATCTCAAAATATATTGTACCTCTTATTCTTCAATATGTCAAGTTTCTTGATAATCTAGTCACATTTCTTTCTGCTCCAGTTGCTACCTCTTTTAAACTAACACCCTTTGATACACACTCTTAATGTAGTTATTTCCTGTTCATCCTCCATTACAATGGTCACAGTAAGTAGAAGATATTTTAATGAAGGAATATATATATATATCTCCATCCCCAGGCAAGGAAAAGCTCTATACAATAATCATGAATGTGGCTAACCAAAGTTGGATGCATTGGGAATAAAAACACTATGAGTCTATTTCTTTGGAGCTAATTCTGGTCTATTCATAGTTTTATACTTAAACTTTTACTTTTAAGCCTTTGATTCATTTTGAGATGTTAATTTTTATGCCTTGTGTGAAGAGAAAGGAACCAACATATTTAAGTACATTTTCAAAATGCTTTCGTTGAAAAGACATCCCATTCTCTATTCAACAGTTTTCATATTCTCATCAAAAGTTATTTTTTAATGTTTTACATATAGGTGAGAGCTAATTTCAGGTTTTTCTTTGTTTTCTACTGCAGTAAGACAGCAAAACAAAATCCAGCCACTTAGATTTTTAAGTTTAAATTATAGTATTGTTAACTATTGGTATAATGTTGTATACCAGTTCTTTAGAAATTATTCATTTTATATAACTGACATTTCATACACAATGAGTAGCAACTGCAAGCTCCTGCCAAATCAGCTAGTCTGTGGTTATAATACATTGACTATTCCAGATATCTCAAATAAATGGAATTATGCAGTACTTGTCTTCTGTGACTGGCTTATTTTTACTTTTCCTAATTTCCCCAAAGCATAATCTTATTGCAGCATATGACAAAATACCCTTCATTTTGTGGCTGAATAATATTCTATTAAATATATATGCTATGTTTAAATAATTTTTGAAATCCTCATTTAATGTAATTTGGATAAATAACCATCTGAGGGATAAATATGTAACATGGTAATTTAAGTGTTAATAATTATATTGAAAAGTGTCTATAGTGTTTCTCATTGAAATAGCACCATTTTCAAATCCACCAAGAGTGCAGAAGTTTACCAATTTTTCCAACTGTTCACTAGCACATTTTTTAAAGTAATGCAACTGTGAGCAAATTTGAGATAACCTGTCATTGCATTTCGTGCTTGCATTTCCTAAAGATTAGTAATATTGTGCATTTTTCTATACTCCTGTTGTCCATTTGTACTTTTTCCTAGGCAAATCACAAAATTAACTGCTTTACCAATCTTGTAAGTTTTTATCATCATTAATATTGATATGTTGAAGATACTTAATTATTTTGAATATATACCTCTTTAAAATTATATTGCATATATTTACCCTATCCCATATATGTCCCTCACATTCTGTTGTTTTGTTCCTTTTCTTTGCAAGTTGTTTTAATTTGATGTCCAATCCCATTTATCCATATGATAATTTATTTTTAACTGACACATTAAAAACACTAAAACTGTATGCATTAATGTGTTATCATGTGATGTTTTGACACATGTATACAATGTTTAAGTAGGAAAAGCATATGACTCCTCAAACTATTATCATATCATTATAAAGAAAAGTTTAAAATCATTTATTCTACGCTGACGTTGTGGCTCAGTGGTAGAGCACTAGCCCAGCACATGTGAGGTACTGAGTTCGATCCTCAGTACCACATAAAAGTAATAAATAAAATAAAGGCATTGGGTCCATATTCTAAAAAAAAATGTTTTAAAATAATTTATTCTAGATTTCTTAGACATACAGTACAAAAATCATTAGCTATAGTCATCCTATTACTGTAAAATAGCACTGTAGAATACTCAAGAACTTACTTCTCTCAACCTGCAATTTTGAAGCAATTGATTAACCAAATATATATATATATATATATATATATATATATATACACATATATAATATATGTATGCCACATATATATACTATATACAAGTATATATACATACATAGTATATTTTTAAAGTTTCTAATATATTTCTTTATGTTATTTTCATTGGTGAATTAATATTTCACATAATAGTGTCATTAAATATAACATAAATAAATGTACATAACATAATTTGATCAAACTCTTTCTCCATTACCTTCACTTACCTTCCCCACTCTACTTTCCCAATATGTGAACACTAATCTACTGATCTCCCTTCAATTATTATTATTTTAATTGGTGCATTCTAATTATATATAAATTACCATGGATATACATATCATAATATATAATATAAATAATATATGATATACATAACAATATATTTTATATAAAATTTACACCCATGAATCAAATGCATTCCTATAAATCAGTGATAAATCCCCTGAAAGAGAAATTAGAAAAATTACCCTATTCACAATAGCCTCAAAATAATAAAAAAAAAAACACCTGAGACTCAATCTAAGAAAAACAGTGAAATAACTCTACACTGAAACGTACAGAACATTGTAGAAAGAAATTGAAGAAGACCTTAGAAGATGGAAAGATCTCCCCATATTCTTGGATATGAAGAATTAATATTGCAAAAGTGCTATGCAGATTTAATGCAATTCTTATTAAAACTCCAATGACATTTTTCATAGAAATAGAAAAATCTATCATGAAATTCATTTGGAAAAATAAGAGACCCAGAATAGCCAAAGCAATCTTTAGCAAGAAAAGGGAAACAGGAGGCATCACAATATTAGAACTTATACTATACTGCAGATCCATAGTAACAGAATTGGCTTGGCATTGGCACCAAAAGAGACACATACACCTATGGTACAGAATAAACGATAGAGAGAAAAATGCACATAAATACAGTTATCTTGTGAGCCAAAGGGGGAAAAAAAAACAATGGAGAAGAGATAGCTTCTTCAACAAATGGTACCAGGAAATCTGGAAATCCCTATGTGACAAAATGACCTTAAAACCCTCTCACACAGTGCACAAAACTCAGTCCAAAGTAGATCAAAGACCTTGTTGGTAGAACAGAGACCCTGTGCCTAATAGAATAAAATCAGGCCTACATCTTCACTAAGTCAGCTTAGGAGCTGACTTCCTTAACAAGATTCCCAAAGTGCAAGAAGTAAAATCAAGAATCAATAAATGGGATGGAATCAATCTAAAAAACTTCTTCTCAGCAAAGGAAACAATGAATAATGTGAAAAAAGACCCTATCAAATGGGAGACAATCTTTACTACATGCACCTCAGAAAGAGCATAAACCTCCAGGATATATAAAAAAGTCAAACATTTAACAGAAACACACACACACACACACACACACACAGACACACACACACACACACACACACACAAATAACCCAATCAATAAATGAGCTAAGAGACTGAAAAGACACTTCACAGAAGAAGAAATACATTGCTCAACAAATATATATATATAAAATGTTCAACATCCCAAGCAATTAGAAAAACACAAATCAAAACTACTCTAAGATTTTATCTCACTCCAGTCAGAATGGCAATTATCAAGGATACAAGTACAATAAATGCTGGCAAGGATGTGGGGAAAAACGTAGACTCATACAATAATGGCGAGACTGCAAATTGGTACAGCCATTATGGAAAACTTACAGTGAAACCTCCATTCGACCCAGCTATCCCTCTCCTTAGTATATACCCAAAGGACTTAAAATCAGCATACTACAGTGACAGCCATATCAATCTCTACAACAGCTCAATTACAATTGCTAAACAATGACAATAATCTAGATGCTCTTCAACAGGTGAATGGATAAACAAAACATGGTATACATACATAATGGAATATTACTCAGCATTCAAGAATAATGAAATTGTGGCATTTGCAGGTAAATAGATGGAGCTCTAGAATATCATGCTAAGGAAAATAATTTAATCCCATAAAACCAAAGGCTGAATGATTTCTCTGTTGTGTGGATGCTAATTCACAATTATGGGAAGGGGCTAGGGAAGAATAAAGGTACTTTGGATTAGGCAGATGGGAGTGAAGGGAGCGAAGTGGTTATGGGACTAAGAAAGTTAGCAGAATAAATCAGACATTATTACCCTATGTGTACATATGAGTACATGACTGGGGTGATTCTACATTATGTACAAGTAGAAGAAATGAGAATTTATTTAAGTGTGATTTGTCAAAAAGCATTCTACTCTCATGTATAACTAATTAGAAAAAAAAATTTTTAAATACCAAGAACTTTTTAGTCCTCTCTAACTGAAATTTAGAAACAATTGATTCTCCAATTACATACATATGGACTATATATATATATATATATATATATATATATATATATATATATATATACACACACAATATATAATATACACATATACTATATACACATATACACAATATGTATATATATACTTTCATTTATTATACATATATAATGTGATTTTCAAGTCTCTTATATATCTCTTTGTATTATTTTCATTGGTGAATTATAATTCCATGTATTCGTGGAATTAAGTATACCATATTAATATATTTACTCAAAAAAATTTCATCGATTTATTTCTTCAGTAGCTTCACTGTCCTTTCCCACACTACTCTCCCAAAATGTGCACATTACTCTAGTGATCTCTCTTCAATTATTTTTATTTTAATTATTGAATTTATAATTATATATAAATTACATTATATATATCATAATATATAATATAAATAAATATGATATACATAACAACACATATTTTATAATATCCAATGTATTATGTGATTGTAATATATATTATATTATTATTTTTTTCTTGCATGTCTTTTTATTCTTTATTTGTTTAATTAGGTATATATAACAGCAGAATGCATTTTGATTCGTTGTATACAAATGGAGCACAACTTTTCATTTCTCTGGTTGTACACAATATAGAGTCGCACCATATGTGCAGTCACACATGTACCTAGGATAATGATGTCCATTTCATTCCACCTTCTTTCCTGCCCCCATACCCCCTCCCCTCTCTTCCCTCTACTTTGCCCACTTGATGTTTATTTACTTATTATATTTTATTTATTTTATTTTTTCTTATTCTTTGGTGGTATCAGGTATTGAACTCTGGGACACTCCACCACTGAGCCACATTCCCCAGCCCCATTTTGTATTTTATTTAGAAACAGGTTCTCACTGAGTTGCTTAGTGCCTCATTTTTGCTGAGGCTGGCTTTGAACTTCGGATTACAAATGTGGGTCACCACACCCAGCTGGTACTATATTATATATCATAAAAATGTGTACTATTATGTACATTGTATATGTATAATTATACAGATATTTTTATAGTATATATGGACATGGACATAGTATAACTTGATAGATTTCATTCCCTATTAGTTCCTCATGTCCTCCCCTACTTCCTTCCTCATGATGCTCTTTTACTACCCTATTGATCTCCCTTCAGCTTTAATAAGATTCCCTTTTTCATTCTTTCTTCTTTTCTATGGAACTTCCCCATGTGAGAGAAAACTTCTGATGCTTGGCCTTCAGAGTCTAGCTTATTTTGCTTTGCATGATGGTCTCCCATATTCATAATGTACTGGAAAATAGCATAATTTATTCTTCTTTATGGCTGAATAAAACTCATTATGTATATATACAACAATTATTTTTTTAATGAATATCTCAGAAGGTTTCATGAGATGACTATTGTGAATTGTGCTGGTATATACACTGGTAGCCTGTATCATTATAACATGCTGACTTTAGTTATTTGGACAAACACCAAGGAGTGGGATAGCTGAGTCACATTGTGGTTTTATCCCTGGTTTTGTCCACATGTAAGGTTGTATTATGACAATTTTGCACATTTTTGTAGTTTTTAAAATAATAGTTTGTTTGTTCCACCTTCGTGGAAGTGATTAGCTGATTGTTTTGTGGTTAAGTGATTTTCTCCAAGAGTGTGTTTTTATTCCTTACTTATTTTTCATGTGCTTCACATATTGTTTGTTTTCTGGTAACAATGAGACTTACAAAAAACGTTTGAATTATAACAAAAACTGCCATCTGTATAGGGGGTAAAAATGGGAGTTCATAATTCGCTTGAATCAAATGTATGAAATATGATATGTCAAGAGCTTTGTAATGTTTTGAACAACTAATAATAAAAAAACTGGGTTTTTTTATTTGGTATTTTTAGTTATGCATGGCAATAGAGTATATTTTTACGTATTTATACAAACATGGAGTATATTATATTGTAATTAGTTTCCCAGTGTTGTGGATTCACAGGACGGTGAGATTCACTGTGGTATATTCATATAGGTATATGGGAAAATTATGTCAGATTCTTTCAAATTTCCTATCTATTTCAATTCACCCCTTTTTCCCTTCATTCTTAACCATTAAACTTCTGTTCTTCCCCTTACCCTGTTGTTGTGTGTTAGCATCTACATATCAGAAATAACCTTCAACCTTTGCTTTTTTGGAATTGGCTTATTTCACATAACACAATACTATCCAGAGCCTTCCATTTACTGGAAAATGTCATAAAGTCATTCTTCTTTATGCTTAAGTAATATTCCATTGAGTATATATACCACATGTAAAAAGTTGTTTGACTGATAGTAACTTACCATTGATCATAAAGATAAAAAATGAACCAATAAGAAAAAAAAATTTACAAATAGAATTAAAATTTATTTACACTCCATTAATTTTCACATATGGCATTTTTTATGTTCCATTTTATGTCTGTTTCTATTGTCTATCATTATATTAATATTGTTATTTATATTTGGTCTTTTTTTCAAACTAGTGGTATAAATGATTAGCATATCCTATCTTCCATATTAGAGAATTTTTAATTTGTCTGAATACTTACTATTTAGTGATCTTTTTTACTATCCAGCAATTTCTTCTCACCCATTTATGTCTCTCATTTAGTTTTATGTATTCCCCTTAGCATTTCCTGTAAGATAGGTTTGGTGGTAATAAATTCTTGCAGCTTTAATTTTTCCGGAAATTTTAAAATATTGGACAGTTTTGCTGCTAAAGTGATTTTGATGACTTTTTTCTTCAGCACTGTGAATATTTCATTTTACTCCCCTTTGCCCTATAATTTTTTTTTTTTTTTGCTGAGAAGTCTGTTGTTAGCCTAATTAAAATCTTTACTTTTAATTTTAGGTGTTTCTTGAAATGAACTAAATCCCATATTTGCAGCATACATTCAGTTTAAACCCATTCACACTTTTAATTGAGTATCTCATTGTTTACATTCAAGAAAATTGTTTATGACTAACAATTTACTATTGCCATTTTGCCAATAGTTTTTTACTTTATTTGTGAATTTTTGTGTTGTTGTTGTTGCTGCTGTTGTTTTGTTTTGTTTTTGTCTTTGTTGCCTTCATTTTTTATTTGATATATTGTGGTTTGTTTTAATTACTTTTGCATATTTACATTAGGTTTTTACTTTATAGTCATAATTATATTTATTTATAATACCTTCTTAGCTACAACGCACTGTTACATAATAACAACTTAACCTTGCCAGCTTACAAAAAATTGTATTTTTGGCAATCCCCTTCACTTTTATTTTATTTCTTCTTTTCAGACATACGTGGAAATAGAGTGTATTTTGACATATTATACATACATGAAGTATAAGTTATTCTAATTAGGATCCCATTCTTGTGGGATATTCATATATAAGTCCACTGGTCAGTGTATTTATATATGAACATAGGAATGCTATGTCTGATCATTCTACTGTGCCATAAACACGCATTGGAGAAAAGACAGCCTGTTCAACAGATGGTGCTGTGAAAACTGGACATCCATATGTAGCAGAATGACATTTAACCCCTATCTTTTACCCAAGACAAAACTAAACTCAAAGTGCATCAAGGGCCTAGGCATTAGTACAGAAATTCTATGACTACTAAAAGAAAATGTAGGTATAAATTTTTCATATATTAGCTTAAGAACCAACTTCCTCAACATGACTCATAAAGTGCAAGAAGTAAAATCAAGCATCAATAAATGAAATGGTATCAAAATAAAGTTTCTTCACAGCAAAAGATACAATTAAGAGTATGAAGAGAAATTCTATGAAAATGAGAGAATATTTTTGCCACCTCCATGTCAGATTGCAACTCCAGTCAGAATTGCAATTGTCAAGAATAAAATTAACAATTGTCAATTGTTAATTGTCAGCTTGGATGTGTGGGAAAAGATACATTGCTGGTGGGACTGCAAATTGCTGCAGCCACTCTGGAAAACTGTATGGAGATTCCTCAAAAAAATTGAAATTGAACTACAATTTGACCAAGTTATCCCACTCCTTAATATATACCTAAAGGAATTAAAATCAACATACTTCAGTGACACAGGCACATCAATGTTTATAGCAGCTTGATTCACAATAGCTAAACCATGGAACCAACCTAGATGCCTTCAATAGATAAATGGATAAAAAACAAATGTAAAGGATGACTTTATGAGATTTCCCAGCAAATGTATGGACCTGAAGACTATCAATCTAACTGAGATAAGCCAATCCCAACAAACTATAGGTCGAATGTGTTCTCTGACATGTGATGCTAACACACAAGAATGGGAAGGAAGGAAGAATAGAGTTTGTCTTCACTTTTAATGTCACAGTTAACATTTTTTTGTATTTTGTGTCCATTAAAAAATTATTGTAGTCAGGCATGGAGGCTCATTCCTGTAATCCCAGTGGCATGGGAGGCTGAGGCTGGAGGACTGAGAGTTCAAAACCAGCCTCAGCAAAAGTGAGGCACTAAGCAACTCAGACCCTGTCTCTAAATAAAATGCAGCATAGGGCTGGGGATGTGGCTCAGTGGTCGAGTGTCCCGAGGTCAATTCTTGGTAACACCCTCCCAAAATTATTGTTACCAAAATTTAAATTTGTAGATTACATTATTCCTCTGTAGCCACGTTTTTAGCTTTCTATAAAGTTCATTAGTACTAGCATGGTTCCAATTTTAGTGGTGTTAAAGGATACTGTAGAACTTCTGGTCTTTTCTCTTACTTGGGAAATCATGGCCCAAACAATCCTTCTTGGTACTGGGTCCAGCTTGCTCACTTGCTCATAGTGCAGGTGGCTCACATTGAGTAGTCATGGTTCTGTGGTTTGCACTAAAATTGTGTGCACAGAAACCTCTGCTCTAGGACCCATGTCATGTATTAAGCTTTTGACACAGTTTGGACACACACATATTGGCCATAGAATTTAAATCTAGAGCCCAGGCTCATGTCGATATATAATGGCACTAGTTTCTGGTCAATGGTTAGCTCAATGCAGTTGTGGCTCCTATGTAGTAACTTCTAAAACTCCTCGAAGACCAGATGAACCAGAGTCAGGATTTCAAACATAAACTGACAAAACAAGTCTGTAGGGCCCAAAGTGTGGTCTAGGTGACAGCATCATGACTCATGTATCTGATGTACAGGGCCACATGTGGTTTAGTCATGGAACAGAGGGCTAAAGACATAGACAAAAATATGTCTATTAATATGGAATCTAAATTGTTCACAAGGTTAGGTTTTGATGGTGTGTCTGTTTCTGGAATGGTACAATAATATCTCCTTACTCTGGGAAGTTGTAGCATCATTGCTCTTTCCAGGAAGTTTACAGAGGCAGTGGCAAAGCCTCAGAGTTGAAAGCTTCCAGAATACTCCTTTGGATGGAACACTTGAGACCACACTGATGAATATTAGGGGGAACACTTGTGTTAATGTTTTGGTGCATCCATAGCTCTTCTGGAATGTGTTCATATCCTCAGTGGCAGAGACCATGTAACACCTATAGAGAATGTCGCCAGGAATCATGATGTCACATACTGTGTGACTTTTCCAAGTCATCTGTTTCAGTAAGCTTTTTCTCATTCTGTGAACAAATAACCTAATAAGAACAATTATAGAAAGAAAAGTTTATTTGGGGGCTCACAGTTTCAGAGCTCTTAGTCCACAGATGGCTTGATTTGATGCAGGGCTTGATTTGAGGAAGGACATCATGATAGCAGAGTATAGAAGAGAAAACCAATCAGGAGCATGGGACCAGAAATAGAGAGAGAGAAAAAAATCCAATCTCAAGGGACAAAATATATACTCCTAAGGCCAGCCCACAATGAGTCAACTCTTCAAGTCATACCCAGTCTTTAGCTACCAGTTAATCCCTATGAGAGGATTAATTTACTGATTCAGTTAAGGCTCTCTTAGCCCAATCATTTCACCTACAATACTTCTTGCATTGCCTCACACACAAAATTTAGGGGACACTTAATATTTAAACTATAACACCATCTTCTGATATTTCAGGCATGCCAGTCTTCCCAGCTTATCTTTCTTTGTAGTTATTTTCCCTTTTATGACTCTAATATATCATTGCAGGCTCTTAATTGAACTCTTAAGCCCTCCTGGAAATATTTTCATTATGAATAAGGGTATACTTGCTCTTGTAAGTTAGTATCTCCTATGACATTCAATTTTCTGACAAGCTTCCTTATTTAAATATTATTTTTTAAAAATTTTATTTGTTCTTCTTAGATATCTATGTCAGTAGAATGCCAGGTGGGTAAAATATACATTCTTCTGATGTTCCATGAAATATTTATCCACCTCTGTTAGGTCCATTTCATCTGTAGTGGTGTTTTAGTCTGTTATTTCCTTATGTCTATACATTGTATCCATTATTTAGAGTATGAAAGTCTGTCATGCATTATATAATTGTCTATTTCTCTCTTGTTCTGTCAATGCCTGTTTATATATTTATGTGATATTGTTCTGAATGCCCATAAAATTGTTTTATCTTCATGACGAACTGACACTTTTCTCATTATATCATGTCCTTGTCTCTTGTTGCTGCCTTTATGAAAATGTTTGCTTTGTGAAATATAAACATAGACAACCCTGCTTTCTTCTGATTTCTTTTTATATGGAATATCTGTTTTTCACCACTTTGCATTCAGGCTCTATGTGTCCTTAAATTTACAATGAGTCACTTGTATGCAGCATGTCACTATATTCTTTTTTTACAAAGCACTATATATCTATTGATTAGTAAGTTTATGCACTTACACAAATTATCTAGGAGCAAGAACTTTATTATTACCATCTTGATTACTGTTTTCTGTGTGTCTTAATAGTTCTTCTATCCCCCACTTTTCCTGTCTTTTTCAATGTTTTATCCTTTTTTATATTGATTTTATCTAATTCCTTCATTTTTCTTATACTTCTATGAATATTTTTGTGGTTTCTATGTGATTTTTAAAAACCACCTCACAGTACTATTAAACTATTTTAAGTGGATCATAATTGCATTCAATTTCACATTTTTAATCTTCCCATATACACTTTTAGTTGTTCTTGTAATTTTCATGTTTATAATGTATATTTATTAACAAATTTTATCCTCATAATTATATTACTATTTTTTCTTTTAACATTTATAATAAAATTAAAATTAATTTACCCACCACATTATAATTTTGTACTGTTGTTTATAAACAAATTTTATAGTTTAATCTACTTTTATATTGCTGGTTAACATCCATTCATTTTATTTTGAGGAAATTATTTTAATTCTTTTTAAGCAGGTGGGTGGTAATGAACTATAAAGCAGATATATGCAAGAAAGTCTGCATCTATTTAATTTTAGAAGTCAGTTTTGCCAGATATGTTTTTTTCTGGTTGGCATTATCTATTATTTCAATACATTCAGTGTATAATTCCACTTCGCTATGGCCTATAGCATTTTTCCTATACAAACCATTAATATTTTTCTCATGTACCTGACAAGTCACATTTTCTCTTTTCAAAATTATCTACTTTTTGGATTTGATTACTAATTTGAGTCTAATGAATCTTAGTGTATATTTATCACTTTTGGAAACTGTAAGTCTTTCTGGACCTGGATATCTATTTCCTTCTACAGATCTGGGAGTTTTTCAGCAATTATTTCTTTGAATAAGATTTCTAGTCCTTGCTCCCTTCTTCAATGTCATAATCTATATATCCATTCCCTATATAATATACATTAGTACTTTATGCTCTCACAACTCTTTTAACTTTTTATGTATATGTGTGTGTGTATATATATATATATATATATATATATAGAGAGAGAGAGAGAGAGAGAGAGAGAGAGAGAGAGAGTTGAACTTGAACACAATACATTTATTTTATTTATTTATTTTTATGTGATGTTGAGGATTAAACCCAGCTTCTTACACATGCTAGGCAAGCACTCTACTACTGAGCCATAACCCCAGCTCCCATTACTCTTTTTTGATTCCTTTTTCTTTTTGATCCTACAACTTCATAATTTCTGTTAATCTGTTTTCATATTTGCTGATACTTACTTCCTTTTTATCTCATCCACCAATAAACCTAATAAATTTTCATTTCTGTTATTATATTCTTCAGATCAAGGATTTATTCCTGACATTAAAAAATTTTAAATTTTGTTGAAATGTTTACTTGTTTCATGCATTGTTCTTTTATTTTATCATTTTTATGGTTGTTATTTTGAATTCTCTGACAAATAACTCAAATATGTCTGTTTAATTAATGTTGAAACCTGGAAATTTGTCTTCTTCATTTTTGGTGGAGTAATTTGCCTGTGTCTCACTTTTCCTCGCCTCTTTGTACTATCTGCAGATTAGAAATACAACTATTTCTCGCAATCTTTGTGGTCTGTGCTTATACAGGAGAAATCCCTCAATTATCAGGCTGGGCATAATGTACTGGTGATTCTTATACCTTTATTCCCTTTCAAACTTCCATCTATATTCTTAGTGTGTCACCAAGGTAAAAAATGTTCTGGGTTCCACCAGCATTAAGACAAGTATGACAGATACCAATCTCTAAGACTTACCCCATAAATATTTAGGTATGCAACCCAACTATTTCCCTCCCCAGGAAAAAGCTTCAATTTGTAGTTTTATGAATCTGAATGATGGACAATCTTAATTGCAATTTGAAAATCCAAAGTATTATCTTTCTTCTTTCAAACCTTAGGTGTCACAGTATTATGGGTCATATTAGCTTTCAAATACATGTGAGATAGAAGTTGGTATCTTGATGAGCCTTATAAAAAGTTGACACATTGGATATGAAATGCAACTATTTCCCCTTCAAAGGACTATATTGATTCTGCAGTTTTGCTCTCAATGGTGCTATGGTAGGAATAAGAATTATGTTCAGAGTGTTTCTAAACTTTTTATTGGTTCATTGTAGTTATATATAAACTTTTGTCATAATTATATAATATGGAATATAATTTATTCTAACTCATTCTCTGGTACTTCCCCTTTCCCTCTCCTCCTCATTCACCCTCTTGTCTTCCCTGTATTGTACTGATATTTCTATTTACTTATAGAGTTTTTAAAATTAGTGTCTTTTGGATGTACATGATGGTGAGATTCACTGGGCTGTATTCATATATGTATGTAGAAAATTTAGGGCAGATTCTTTACGCTGTCTTTCCCAACCCATTGCTCCCCCCTTTCCTTCATACTTCTCCATCTTCTCCATTGGTGCTTTTTATATTTTTACCACCTCACCAATTTGGTGAATCATTCAACCTTTTACTTTTTTGGTACTACCTTAGCATGATAGTATCCAATTCCATCCATCTGCTAGCAAATACCAAAATGTCATTCTTCTTTAGGGCTGAGTAATATTCCATTGTGTATATATACCATTTTCAATCCATTTATCTGTTGAAGGGCACCTAATTTGGTTCCATAGCTTGAGTATTGTGAATTGTGCTACTATAAACATTGATGTGGCTTCATCTCTGTAGTATGCTGATATTAAAACTTTGGGATATATACCAAAGTTTGGGATAGCTGGGTCACATGCTGGTTCTATTCCTAGCTTTTGAGGAATCTTTGTAATGCTCCACATTTTTTATCTATTTTTTTCGCTTTTAAAAAATTTTCTTCTAGTTGTTGATGGATATTTATTTTATTCATTTATTTATATGTGCTGCTGAGAATTGAACCCAGTGCCTCACATGGGCTCAGCAAGTTCTCTACCACAAAGCCACGACCCCAGCCCTATATTTATTTTTTGAAAAAATTCAATACAGGGTATTGCTAAGTTGCTTAGGGCCTTGCTGTCTTTGAACTTGCAGTTCTTCTGCCTCAAACTTCTGAGGTGCTGGGATAACATGTGTGATCCACTGTGCCTGGTATGTTGTATTTTTTTGTCAGTACGGGCGGTTGACATCTGGGTGCTTCACCACTAACTACATCCCCAGTGTTTTTTTTTGTTTGTTTTTTTTCTGAGACAGAGTCTTTCTAAATTGTCCATGCTGACCTCTAATGCACAATCCTCTTTCCTCAATCTCCTGAGTCACAAGGGTTACTGGTGTGCACCATCATTCCTGGTCCATATATCACTCCTTAATTTTCAGAAGCTGGAACTCCTAACTTCATAAATTAATGAATCACTTAATCTGTTGTTTAAAAACTAGTCTCCACTATGTTCACTTCATATTTACATATTGTTCTTGACATGACTTGCACTGTCTTTCAGATGTTACAGACTTATTATTTATACTTGTAATTCAATCACATTTTCCATTTGATTCTGCTTTGCTCACTTTATTCACATTTGGAAATTTGGTAGCACTTACTGTGTATATTCCTCTTCTGGTATTGTTAATAAACATGCTTACAGAGCATCCAATTTTTCCTAGATCTTAATTACCTCAAAAGTTCTTGAATACAAGAAGTATATCATATGCCAGTTAGAAATTTCTCTTCCCTTGCCACAGAACAATGTTCAGCATAAGCTCTTAAAATTTTTTTAATTGCTGACTGACATGAAAATCATTAAACAAATGTTGAACAAGTCAATATATTAATTATTCTTACATCCTCTGAACATGTAATAACATATGTTTACAATATACTTAACACAATATGGAAGGAGCTTGAAACACTCTTTCCAGTCTACTCTCCTGGCACAAAAAGGGAATTGTAATTAATTCCATGTACTCCATCATGATTTTCTCCACCAAAATCTGGTCCTCATCCACCTATTTTTCCAACCTCCTGCTTATTCTTTTAGAGGAAGAATTCTAACACTGTCATTTTTAAACCAAGATATTTGCAAAGACTTTCAATTTGACCCAGTTCTTTTTTCTGCTTCCTCTTGAGGTCTGTGGTTGCTTTGTCTGCCTCTGATTGTCCCCATATGTCATATTTTAAACTCTCCTGCGAGGAAGTGGTGACCAGTTTCCCAAGAGAGAGTCCTTGTCACCACTCCTGCTGTTATATGCCTAAACCATTTGGAACTTAGCAACAGAGTGGCACACATTGTGATTCAATCATTTGAAATTCATAAAGGAAAAAGATGATTATGAGCTGAATTCTGAGCCTACATTCTTGAACTCAGAAAATTTATTTTCTACTACATGATTTCTGACTTTACCTCTAGAATTCATTTCTAGCAACACTAACACCACACATTTTCCCTTGTTGAACGTTTAATTCATTCAGTTCTGTTAAGATAACTTTGGAGGTATAGTTTATATTACCTCTAATGCTATTGCAATTGTCTATTTCTTTCATACTCAGTTCATATTGGTATGTTTTTAAATAGCTACTAACCAAAATACTGCAGGATCTGCCTCATTCTTATGTCTTCACTATTTTTTTTTCTATAAAAGTTAATTCCATAAGCAGTCATCTGCATGCAAGCATACAAAATGGATTTTCACTTCCAGTGGGTGGTAGGGGACCAACATCTGCCTTACATAGGAGTTTCCTACATAATACTGCATAGTTTTCTATTGTTCCAGGAATTGTTCATGCATATAATAAAGTTGTAATGACTTCAGAAATTCTGTTTTTAATGATGTTCTAGGGAATTATTTTCCTGCCACAGCTTGGATTGCATTTTTTTAAGGTTACAATAAGTAAAATATCTGTGTATCACCCATCCTATTAAAACACAGTATTGTTTTTTGTCTTGTAGGGATAGGAAAGTAGTCTTTCAGAAGTTAGGAACTTGAAGATATAGTGCTCACTATATTTATCTGCCAAATGAATATTGAAAAAATATGTAGTCCAATACTTTTATTATATTATCAGGAAAATAATTCAAAGACAGTCTAAGATTACACTCAAATAAATTTACTCATCTTTTATCCCAAAATATTTGAGTGATATAAGGTAAAATTTAGTTAGTTGTCATCTTTGCTAAAATATGAGGTAAATCATTGATGTTCAAGTAGTTGTTAGGACGTGGTACTACAGCATTGAATCTCATATAACATGCTCTCTTGAACTTCATTCTAAACTTAATTGCTAAAATGCTTATTCAAAACCATACCTGCAAGGTAGGTGCACCTGCCACCCACCGGCAGGTCAGGCCCAGCAACCCGCGGAGGGGCACAGCTGCCCCACGCGCCTGCAAGGTAGGCAGAACCATGACCACCAACAGAACAGGCCCAGTGGCCCGCCAGACACATCGCCCCGGTGGGGGGAGGGGCAGAGCTGCAGGGCGCCTGCAAGGTAGGCAGACCTGCGACTCACCAGCAGATCAGGCCCAGCAACCCATGGAGCCGGCAGAGCCACCCCCGGCGCCTGCAAGGTAGGCGCACCTACTACCCACCGGCAGGTCAGACCCAGAAACCGCGGAGGGGCACAGCTGCTCCAGGCGTGGGCAAGGTAGGCGCAACCGTGACCACCGACAGAACAGGCCCAGTGGCCTGCCAGACACATCGCCCCAGTTGGGGGAGGGGCAGAGCCGCCGGGCGCCTGCAAGGTAGGGGGACCCGCGACCCACCAGCAGAAAAGGCACAGCAATCCGCAGAGCGGCAGAGCCACCCCCCTACACCTGCAAGGTAGGTGGACCTGCGACCCACCAGAAGAACAGGCCCAGCGGCCTGCAGAGGGTCTGAGCCGCCGCCTGCACCTGCAAGGTAGGCAGACCTGAGACCACCGAAAGAATAGGCCCACCGAAAGTACAGGCCTAGCTGCCGCAGTCTGGCTGGGCACAATTCAGGAGCCACTTGTCAAAAGAAATTAACTTTATTTTTAGAACCACACAAGATAAACAAAACAGCTCCTCAGGAAAAAACCCTCAGAGCCCAACTGCCACCACCGGCTTCCCACAAGCCACACACCCCAACAACCTCTTCCTCCCACAATCCTCCTGCTCTTGAGGCCGATTGGCTGGGTCGCATGGGCGGAGCCAAAAAAGTCCCCCAATGAGCAGCTCTGTGGTCTGAAAGGGCAGGGAAACAGCCCAATGAGCATCACCGCAGAGGAGCCAATCAGCTAGATGTTGCTGGGGCCGCTGTGAGCCAATCATCAGCTGGTAGTCTGAAAGGGCAGGGAAACAGCTCAATGAGCATCTCCACAGAGGAGCCAATCAGCTAGATGTTGCTGGGGCCGCTGTGAGCCAATCATCAGCTGGCAGTCTGAAAGTTTGCTGGGACCCCTTCAGCTCATCAGCTGGCAGTCTGAAAGTTTGCTGGGGCCCCTTCGGCTGTGGCTCAGCATGGTAGGCACATTGCCCCAATTGGAGGAGGGGCAGAACCACCGCCAAAGCCTGCAAGGGAGACTTTACAACTATACAAGAGCAATATAAATATATAGGGGGAAAAATCAATAACACAACACCAAACAGTTTCACCAAACAGAAAGAAACGCGATCAGTATGAAAAGACAAGGAAAGAAAGGACCACAAGCAATGCAGGTCAACTCAACTTTAGAAGAGGTAATATCTGCAGCAGATGGAATGTCAGATAAAGAATTCAGGATATACATGCTTCAGATGATCTGGAGTCTCAAGGAAGACATTAGACAGCAAAATCAGACAATGAAAGACCACTTCGACCACTTTGACAATGAATTACATAACCAAATCCAAGAAGCAAAAGATCAATTATACAGGGAGATAGAGGTTATAAAAAACAAACAAACAGAAATCCTAGAAATGCAGGAAGCAATAAACCAACTTAAAAACTCAATTGAGAATACTACCAGCAGAGTAGAACACTTAGAAGATAGAACATCAGACAATGAAGACAAAGTATTTCAACTGGAGAAGAACATAAACAGCTCAGCAAGACTGTTAAGAAACCATGAGCACAACATTCAAGAAATATGGGATAACATAAAGAGACCAAACTTAAGAGTCATTGGGATACAGGAAGGTATAAATGTCCAAACCAAAGGAATGAGCAATCTATTCAATGAAATAATACGAGAAAACTTCCCAGACTTGAAGAATGAGACAGAATCCCAAATCCTAGAAGCCTACAGGACGCCAAATGTGCAAAATCATAAGAGATCCACACCTAGACACATTATAATGAAGATGCCCAACATACAGAATAAGGAGAGAATTTTAAAAGCTACAAGAGAAAGGAAGCAGATTACATTTAGGGGTAAACTAATCAGGATAATAGATGATCTTTCAACACAGACTCTGAAAGCTAGAAGATCCTGGAATAACATATTTCAAACACTGAAAGAAAATGGGTTCCAACCAAGAATTGTGTATCCAGCAAAATTAAGCTTCAGGATGGAAGATGAAATTAAAACCTTCCATGATAAACAAAAGTTAAAAGAATTTGCAGCTAGAAAACCATCTCTTCAAAACATCCTCGGCAAAATATTACAGGAAAAGGAAATAGAAAATATCAGTGAAAACCAACAGCGGGAGGTAGTACAATAAAGGGCGGGGGGATAATCAAAGAGGAAAACAAACCATGTTTAGTAACATAAATAAACAAATATGGCTGGAAGAACAACCCATATCTCAATAATAACCCTAAATGTTAATGGCTTAAACTCACCAATTAAGAGACACAGGCTAGTAGAATGGATCACAAAACAAGACCCAACAATATGCTGCCTTCAGGAGACGCATTTGATAGGAAAAGACATACATAGACTGAAGGTGAAAGGTTGGGAAAAATCATATCACTCACTCAGAAACAAGCAGGAGTGTCTATACTCATATCAAATAAAATAGATTTCAAGCCAAAGTTAATCAAAAGGGATAAATAGGGACACTACATACTGCTCAAGGGAACCATACACCAACAAGACATAACAATCATAAATATATATGCCCCAAACAATGGTGCAGCTATGTTCATCAAACAAACTCTTCTCAAGTTCAAGAGTCTAATAGACCACCATACAATAATCATGGGAGACTTCAACACACCTCTCTCACCACTGGACAGATCTTCCAAACAAAAGTTAAATAAGGAAACTATAGAACTCAATAACATAATTAATAACCTAGACTTAATTGACAAATATAGAATATACCACCCAAGATCAAGCAGTTACACTTTTTTCTCAGCAGCACATGGATCCTTCTCAAAAATAGATCATATATTATGTCACAGGGCAACTCTTAGACAATATAAAGGAGTAGAGATAATACCATGCATCTTATCTGATCATAATGGAATGAAATTGAAAATCAACGATAAAAGAAATAAGAAAAAATCATGCATCACTTGGAGAATGAACAATAGGTTACTGAATGATCAATGGGTTATAGAAGACATCAAGGAGGAAATTAAAAAATTCTTAGAGATAAATGAAAACACAGACACAACATATCGGAATCTATGGGACACATTGAAAGCAGTTCTAAGAGGTAAATTTATTGCTTGGAGTTCATTCCTTTAAAAAAGAAAAAAACAATAAATAAATGATCTAATACTTCATCTCAAAATCCTAGAAAAAGAAGAGCAAAACAACAGCAAAAGAAATAGAAGGCAAGAAATAATTAAAATCAGAGCTGAAATTAATGAAACAAAAGAAACAATTGAAAAAATTGACAAAACTAAAAGTTGGTTCTTTGAAAAAATAAATAAAATCGACAGACCCTTAGCCACGCTAAGGAAGAGAAGAAGAGAGAGAACTCAAATTACTAGCATACGGGATGAAAAAGGCAATATCACAACAGACACTTCAGAAATACAGAAGATTACCAGAAATTATTTTGAATCCTTATACTCCAATAAGATAGAAGATAGTGAAGGCATCGATAAATTTCTTAAGTCATATGATCTGCCCAGATTGAGTCAGGAGGATATTGACAACCTAAACAGACCAATATCAATTGAGGAAATAGAAGAAACCATCAAAAGACTACCAACTAAGAAAAGCCCAGGACCGGATGGGTATACAGCAGAGTTTTACAAAACCTTTAAAGAGGAACTAATACCAATACTTTTCAAGCTATTTCAGGAAATAGAAAAAGAGGGAGAACTTCCAAATTCATTCTACGAGGCCAACATCACCCTGATTCCTAAACCAGACAAAGACACTTCAAAGAAAGAAAACTACAGACCAATATCTCTAATGAACCTAGATGAAAAAATCCTCAATAAAATTCTGGTGAACCAGATACAAATATATATCAAAAAAATTGTGCACCATGATCAGGTAGGATTTATCCCTGGGATGCAAGGTTGGTTCAATATACGGAAATCAATAAATGTTATTCACCACATCAATAGGCTTAAAAATAAGAACCATATGATCATCTCGATAGTTGCGGAAAAAGCATTCGACAAAGTACAGCATCCCTTTATGTTCAAAACTCTAGAAAAACTAGGGATAACAGGAACATACCTCAATATTGTAAAAACAATGTATGCTAAGCCTCAGGCTAGCATCATTCTGAATGGAGAAAAACTGAAGGCATTCCCTCTAAAATCTGGAACAAGACAGGGGTGCCCTCTCTCACCACTTCTGTTCAACATAGTTCTCAAATCACTGGCCAGAGCAATTAGACAGACGAAAGAAATTAAAGGCATAAAAATAGGAAAAGAAGAACTCAAATTATCACTATTTGCAGATGACATGATTCTATACCTAGCAGACCCAATAGGGTCTACAAAGAAACTATTAGAGCTAATAAATGAATTCAGCAAAGTGGCAGGATATAAAATCAACACGCATAAATCAAAGGCATTCCGTATATCAGCAACAAATCCTCTGAAATGGAAATGAGGACAACCACTCCATTCACAATATTCTCAAAAAAAATAAAATACTTGGGAATCAACCTAACAAAAAAGGTGAAAGACTTATACAATGAAAACTACAGAACCCTAAAGAGAGAAATAGAAGAAGATCTTAGAAGATGGAAAAATATACCCTGTTCATGGATAGGCAGAACTAACATCATCAAAATGGCGATATTACCCAAAGTTCTCTACAGGTTTAATGCAATGCCAATCAAAATCCCAACGGCATTTCTTGTAGAAATAGAGAAAGCAATCATGAAATTTATATGGAAAAATAAAAGACCCAGAATAGCAAAAACAATGCTAAGCAGGAAGTGTGAATCAGGCGGTGTAGCTATACCGAACTTCAAACTATACTACAGAGCAATAGTAACAAAAACAGCATGGTACTGGTACCAAAACAGGCGGGTGGACCAATGGTACAGAATAGAGGACACAGAAACCAATCCACAAAATTACAACTATCTTATATTTGATGAAGGGGCTAATAGCATGCAATGGAGGAAGGATAGCAATTTCAACAAATGGTGCTGGGAAAACTGGAAATCCATATGCAACAAAATGAAACTGAATCCCTTTCTCTCGCCATGCACAAAAGTTAACTCAAAGTGGATCAAGGAACTTGATATCAAATCAGAGACATGGTGTCTGATAGAAGGAAAAAGTTGGCTATGATCTACATACTGTGGGGTCGGGCTCCAAATTCCTCAATAGGACACCCATAGCACAAGAGTTAATAACTAGAATCAACAAATGGGACTTACTCAAACTAAAAAGTTTTTTTCTCAGCAAAAGAAACAATAAGAGAGGTAAATAGGGAGCCTACGTCCTGGGAACAAATCTTTACTCCTCACACTTCAGACAGAACCCTAATATCCAGAATATACAAAGAACTAAAAAAATTAGACAATAAGATAACAAATAACCCAATCAACAAATGGGCCAAGGACCTGAACAGACATTTCTCAGAGGAGGACATACAATCAATCAACAAGTACATGAAAAAATGCTCACCATCTCTAGCAGTCAGAGAAATGCAAATCAAAACCACCCTAAGATACCATCTCACTCCAGTAAGATTGGCAGCCATTAGGAAGTCAAACAACAACAAGTGCTGGCGAGGATGTGGGGAAAAGGGTTCACTTGTACATTGCTGGTGGGACTGCAAATTGGTGCGGCCAATTTGGAAAGCAGTATGAAGATTCCTGGGAAAGCTCGGAATGGTACCACCATTTGACCCAGCTATTCCCCTACTCGGTCTATTCCCTAAAGACCTAAAAAGAGCACACTATAGGGACACTGCTACATCCATGTTCATAACAGCACAATTCACAATAGCAAGACTGTGGAACCAACCTAGATGCCCTTCAATAGACGAATGGATAAAAAAAATGTGGCATTTATACACAATGGAGTATTACTCTGCATTAAAAAATGACAAAATCATAGAATTTGCAGGGATGGCATTAGAGCAGATTATGCTAAGTGAAGCTAGCCAATCCCTTAAAAACAAATGCCAAATGTCTTCTTTGATATAAGGAGAGTAACTAAGAACAGAGTAGGGACGAAGAGCATGAGAAGAAGATTAACATTAAACAGGGATGAGAGGTGGGAGGGAAAGGGAGAGAGAAGGGAAATTGCATGGAAATGGAAGGAGACCCTCAGGGGTATACAAAATTACATACAAGAGGAAGTGAGGGGAAAGGGGGAAAAATATAAGGGGGAGAAATGAATTACAGTAGAGGGGGTAGAGAGAGAAGAGGGGAGGGGAGGGGGGAGGGGGGATAGTAGAGGATAGGAAAGGCAGCAGAATACAACAGACACTAGTATGGCAATATGTAAATCGATGGATGTGCAACTGATGTGATTCTGCAATCTGTATACGGGGTAAAAATGGGAGTTCATATCCCAGTTGAATCAAAGTGTGAAATATGATATATCAAGAACTATGTAATGTTTTGAACAACCAACAATAAAAATTAATTAAAAAAAAAACAAAGTCAATATCTGTAATTTAGCAAGGGCTTAAACAATTTAATGATATGCTGTCTAAAAATCAAAAACAAAAAGTTCTGAGGATGTAACTCAGTTATTAAGCACCCCTGGGTTCAATTCCCAGTAACAAAACAAAACAAGCTTAATGTTTATGTCTTAAATATATATCATTTCTCTTTTAATCCTTAATAAAATTGGAAAAAAATGACAGTACAAAACACTACAAACATCATACTGTGTACCATAAAACGTATTATTTAAGCAATTAATTTATTACATTTTTATTAGTGATGATTGAAAATAGAATACGTTTTTTTTTTCTTTGCTCATCTAATGTTTAATATAAGAAATGCTTGGAAAGGGAAGATGGTGGTTCAGAGGATCCTAAAATGTTGAAGCAGAACTCCAAGAGTAAATTATATCATCAATTTTGCAGGTACAAACTGAGAGGACTTGGGGGTAGCAATTTACACTTGAATTATGCTGACCCTCTGTGTTGAAGCTAAGATATACTGAAAGCACAGAACTATTCAGTAAAGAATTGCCTCACAATCGAAGAGGAATCTATCTTAAAGTATGTGCAAGTCTAAGACCTCTAAAAACATGAGGAAACACACAAGCAATTTATGACATACAAACATCCAATAAAGCAATCCACAGACATTGAAGAGGATTCAAGTGCAGAAAACAAGAACAAAAATTGATTATTAAAATGATTAATGAGGCTGGGCATGGTGGAGCATGTCTGTAACTCCAGCAGCTCAGGAGGCAGAGGCAGGAGGATTGCAAGTTCAAAGCCAGCCTCAACAATCGCTAAGCAACTCAGTGAGACCCTGTCTCTAATAAAATAGGGCAAGGAATGTGGCTTAGTGGTTGTGTGCCCCTGAGATCAATCCCTGGTACAAAAAAAAAAATCCTTAAAATGATTAATGAACTAAAAACAGGTTAAGGAATTAAGGATCAAATTAAGAGGCCAAATACAGAATGTAAAAGACTAGTTCATTAAAGAAGGAGAGAGAAAACTCAAATTACTAACATCTATGATGAAAAAGGAAAATCACAATGGATATTAGAAAAAAAATAATTAGAAATTACTTTGAAAATTTCTACTCCAAAAAAATAGAAAATATCAAAGATATTGACAAATTTCAAGATCCATATGATTTGCCCAAACTGAAACAAGATGATATACACAAGTAAAACAGATCAATTTCAAACAATGAAATAGAAGATACCATAAGAAGCCTACCATCCAAGAAAAGCCCAGGATCAAGTGGATACAGAGCTGAGTTCAACAAGACCTCCAAAGAAGTACTAATACCAATATTCCTCAAATTATTTCAAGAAATAAAAAAGAGAACACTTCCAAACTCATTGATAAAAACAATATTACCCTGTTACCAAAATCAGACAAAGACACATCAAAGAAATTAAATTTCATACCAATATCTCTATTGAACATAGATGCAAAAATTCTCAATAAAATTCTGGCAAATTGAATACAAAAATATATCAAAAAGATAGTGCACCACAATCAAGTAGGGTCCATCTCAGGGATGCAAGGTTGTTTCAACATATGGAAATCAATAAATGTAATTTATCAGATCAATAGACTTAAAGATAAGAATCATATGATCATCTAAATAGATGCAGAAAAAGAATTTGACAAAATACTTCACCCCTTCATGTTCAAAACACTACAAAAACTAGGCATAATAGGAACATATGTCAACATTGTAAAAGGTATCTATGGTTAGCCCCAGGCCAAAATCATTCTAAATGGAGAAAAATTGAAAGCATTCCCTCTAAAAACTGGGACAAGATAGGGATGCCCTCTTTCAGCACTGCTATTTAACATAGTTCTTGAAACTTTAGCCAGAGCGATTAGATGAAACAAATTAAAGGGATATGGAAAGGAAAAGAAGAACTCAAATTATCACTATCTGCTGATGATATGATTCTATACTCAGAAGAAAAAAAATTCCACTAGAAAATTTCTAGGACTAATAAATGAATTCAGCAATGTAGCACGATATAAAACAAACATCCATAAATCAAAGGCATTTCTGTACATAAGTGACAAATCTTCTGAAAAAGAAACTAGGAAAACTACCCCATTTACAAAAGTCTTGGAAAAAAATAAAACACTTGGGAAGCAACATAATGAAAGAGGTGAAAGACTGCTATAATGAAAATTACAGAACACTAAAAAAAATTAAAGAAGACCCAAGAAGATGAAAAGATCTCCCTTATTCTTGGATAGGCAAAAATAATATTGTCCAAATGACCATACTACCAAAAGCAATATACGAATTTAATGCAATTTCAATCAAAATCCCAATGACATTTCTCACAAAAATAGAAAAAGCAGTCATGAAATTCATCTGGAAAAATAAGAGACTCAGAATAGCTAAAGCAATTCTTAGCAGGAAGAGTGAAGCAGGTGGTATCACTATACCAGACCTTAAACTGTACTACAGAAGACTAGTAACAAAAACAGCATTGTAGTTGCACCAAAATAGACTTGTAGACCAATGGTACAGAATAGAGGAGAGAAACACAAACCCACACAAATAAAGTTATCTCATATTAGACAAAGGTGCAGAAAACATATATTGGAGAAAAGATAGCCTCTTTAACAAATGGTGATGAGAAAACTGGAAATCCATATGCAATGTTTTGTGCATGTCTCACCACGCACAAAACTCAAGTCAAAGTGGATCAAGGACCTAGGAATTAAATGAGAGACACTGTTCCTAATAAAAAAAAATCAGGCCCAAATCTTCATCATGTCAGATTAGGCCCCAACTTCCTTAATAAGACTCCTATAGCAGAAGAAATAAAATCAAGAACCAATAAATGGGATAGATTCAAACTAGAAAGCTTCTTCTCAGAAAAAACAACAACAACAACAAAAAAAAAAAAAAAAACAATCAGTGAGGTAAGGAGAAAGCCTATATATTGGGAAGAATTTTTTTTTTTACCACATACACATCAAATAAAGCACTAATCTCTAAGATATATAAATAACTCACAAATCTTAACATCAAAAAACCAAATAACCCAATCAAAGTGGGCCAAAGAATTGTACAGAAATTTCTCAGAAGATGATATACAATCAATGAAAAAAAAAGTTGAAAATCTCTAGCAATTAGATAAATGCAAATCAAAACTACTCAAGGATTTCATGTAACTCCAGTCAGAATGGCAGCTATTAAGTATACAAACAACAATAAGTGTTGGCTAGGATGTGAGGAGAAAGGCACACTCATACATTGCTGGTGGGACTGAAAATTGATTAGAAAGCTGTAGGGAGATTCTCTGGAAAACTTGGAATGGCACCACTATTTGACCCAGCTATTCCACTCCTCAGTTTATACCCAAAGACACTTAAAGAGAGCATATAGCATACTATAGTGATGCAGCCACATCACTGTTTATATCAGCACAATTCATAATAGCTAAATTGTGGAACGAACCTAGTTTCCCTTCAGTAGATGAATGGATAAAGAAATTGTTGTATATATACACAATGAAATATTACACACCATTAAAAGAGAATAAAATTATGGCATTTGCAGGTAAATGGATGGAGTTGGAGAATATTATGCTAAGTGAAGTAAGCCAATCTCAAAAAAATAAATTCGGTATGTTTTCTCTGATATGAGGACGCTAATCCATAATGGGGATGGGGGTAGAGCATGGAAGGAATAGAGGAACTTTAGATAGGGCAAAGTGGTGGGAAGGGAAAGGAGGGGCATGGAGGTAGAAAAGACAGTGGAATGAGATGAACATCATTACCCTAAGTACATGTATGAAGAGATGAATGTTGAACTGTACATTGTGTACAACCAGAGAAATGAAAAATTGTTGTCTATATATTTACTATTAATTGAGATGCATTCTAGTGTGATATATATCTATTAGAATAAATAAATATACTTTAAAAAAGAGTCATTGCAATTGAAGTGCTAACACTGGCACATGAGACTAAGAAACATTACAGTGAATGAATAGCAGAAAAATGTCCCAATTTCCCAACCTTGAGAATGATATGAACTTCCAATATAGGAGGCATATAGATCTCCATGTAGACAAGATCAAATAAGCCTCTGTAGGACACATTATAAACAAAGGCCAAAAAAAGTGCTTATGGAAAGATTAAATGCTACAAGAGAAAAAGTATCAAATTGTATTTAGTCATAAACCAATACAACTCATTTTTTTAAATTTATACCTTTATTTTGTTTATTTATTTATTTATTTTTATGTGGTGTGAGGATAGAACCCAGTGCCTCACACGTGCTAGGCAAGCACTTTACAACTCGTTTCTGATTTCCCAGATGAGACTCTAAAATCTATCAAGGCCTGGAATTAGATAACTCAAGTTCTACAAGACAACAGTTATCAGCCAAGAGTGCCATATCCAGCAAAACTATATACAGAATTAAAGGGGAAATAAAAATATTCCAAGATAATTCTGAAGAATCTATGACAATTAAGCCAATTCTATGGAAAATTCTTAACGAAGTATTACACACAGAAAAACATAAAAGTAAACCCCAGATATCCAAGATCCATGAAGCTTACTAGACATGCAGTTAAATAGAAATTTAAGAATAAAATTAAATATACAAAACAAATAAAATTGCAGGAAGTGATAAACATCTCTCCAAAAATAAATATGAATATAAATTATGTTAATTCCCCAAATAAAAGGCATAGATTGTCAGAGAATATTAAAAATCAAGACCCAATTCTATGTTGTGTGCAAGAGATTCATAGGCAAACACTTTCATTGGCTGAAAATAAAAATATGAAAAAATAGTCCATGAAAATGTAATTCAAATACAAGCAGAACAAAAGGGTACAAAGGAAAGTGAGGGGGGGATGGGAATAGGAAAGACAGTAGATAAATCAGACATAACTTTCCTATGTTCATTATAAATTCTTGACCAGTGTAACTCCACATCACTTGCAACAGTAAGAATGGGAAGTTATACTCCATGTATATTTAATATGTCAAAGTGCAATATAACGTTTTGTATATCTAAAAAGAACAAATAAAAAATGTTCAAAAAAAGCAAGGAGTAGTTACATTCATATACAGTAAAGCAGATTTCAACCAAAATTTAATCAATAGATACAAGGGGGGTCACTACATACTAGAAAGGGTAAAAATCAAGCAAGAAGATATCACAATGGGAAATATTTATGCCCTAAATATGGTTTGTGGCTCAGTGGTATAAGGCTTTCCTTGCACGTGCAAGGCACTGGGTTTGATCCTCAGCACAACATAAAAATAAATAAACAGAATAAAGGTATTGTATTCATCTATAACTAGAAATATTTTTTAAAAACCCAGACTACTTGACATTAACTCAAAATCCAGTACAATAATACTGGTGTTTGACAGGCAAATGACAAATATGTAGTGTGAAAGATATAGCAAATAGATTGCTTACTTGTGGCAGTTATTTCTCTCTCTCTCTCTCTCTCTCTCTCTCTCTATATATATATATATATATATATATATATATATATACACACACACACACACACACACACACACACACACACTTATATCAATATACTTATATCAAAACCTCTCACCAATGGACATGTCTTCCAAAATAAATAATAATGACAATAATAATGAATAAAATAACATATCACAACTATATAATACTCTAAGTAAAATGGACTTAATAAACATCTATAGAATATTTCATCAAATGACACCTGAATCACTTTGTTCTCAGCAGCTCATGGTACCTTATCCAAAATTGATCATATTTTAGTCACAAAGCAAGTCTTAGCAAATGGATAAATGTAATGTAATTTTCATTATGCTATCATGCCTTGCATTTCATGATAGCATAATGAAATAAAATTAGAAATCAACAAAAAATGCAGAAACCATGCAAACACAGATTGAACAATACTTTTCTGAACATAAAAGAAAGAAAACAATTAAAATTTCCCAGAATCAAACAAGAATAGTAATAAAGTTCACTATAATCTCTTAGACATGATGAAGGTTTTTTTTTAGGTTTAACTATTTTTATTTGTTCTTTTTAGATATACATGACAATAGAGTATATTTTGATATATTATACATTCATGGTATATAAAATTACATTCTTATGGTTATACATAATTTGGAGTTATGTTTGTGGTGTATTCATATAAAAACATGGGAAACCTATGTCTAATTTATTTTACCTTCTTTACTAATACCATCCCCCATCCCTTCCCTTCATTCCTCTTTGTCTAATCCAATGAACTTCTATGCCCCACCACCTTATTATGTGTTAATATCCAGATATCAAAAAGAAAATTCAGTCTGGTTTTGGAGGGACTGGCTCATTTCACATAGCAGAAAAGTCTTCAGTTCCCTCCATTTACTGGCAAATACCATATATATACACACTTATGGCTATTATTGCATTGTCTATATATACTACATTTTCTTTATCCATTCATTTGTTGAAGGGTGAAGGGCACATTGTTTGATTCCATAGCTTTGCTATTATGAATTGAGCTGCTATAAACATTAAAGCAGATGATTCACTGTAGTATGCTGATTTCAAGTCCTCTGGGTATATACTGAGGAGTGGAATAACTGGGTCAAATGGTGGTTCCATTCCAGGTTTCTTGAGGAATATCCATACTGCTTTCCAGAGTGGTGGCAAAATTTTGCAATCCCACCATTAAGGTATGAGTGAGCCTTTTTCCCCTCATCCTTGCCAACATTTTATTGTCCCTTCTATTCTTCATAATTTCCACTCATTCTGGAGTGAGATGGAATCACAGTGTAGTTTTAGTTGGCATTTCTCCAATTTCTAGAAATGGTGAACATTTTTTTCATATATTGGTTGACTGATTATATTTCTTCTTCTGTTCAGTTCCTTTGCCCATTTTTTGATTTTTTTTTTTTTGGTGTTAAGTTTTTTGAGTTCTTTACATATCCTGGAGATTATTGCTCTGAATTTAAGGTGGCAAAGATTATGAAGGCAGTTTTAAGAGAAAATAATATAGCATTAATTGCCCAAGTTAAAAAGAAATACCAATGATGTGCACAATAATACATCTAATGATATATTTCAAAGCCATAGAAAAGCAGAAAAATTAAAGCACAAAACAAAAGAAGACTGAAATAATTATGAATTGAGCCATTACTAATGGAATGAAGAATAGAAAATGCAAAGGATCAAGACAATAAAGATTTCTTTTTAAAAAAATATTAACATAAGTTTGATAAAACCAAACTAAAACTAAATTAGAGAAAGAAACAGAAGAGTCAAATTAAAAAATTAGTGGTGAATAGTATATATCACCAGACATTGTTGAATACACATGGTCATCAGAGAATATATTGAAAACCTATATTCAAATAACTTAGAAAATCTAAAAGATATTGGCAAATTTCTAGACACATATGACCAGAGAAAATTGTATCAAGAGAATATAGAAAATTGAAACAGATCAATATCAAGCAACAAAGTTTAAACAGTAAAAATGTCTTCCAAAAAGAAAACTTTGGTACTAGGTGGATTTTCAGATGAGTTCAACCAAACCTTTATAAAACTAATATAAATCTTCCACAAGTTACTCCCTGAATTGAAAAATAGGGAACACTTCCAAATTTATTCTAGAAGCCATTATCACTCTGATAACAAAACCAGAAAATGACACATGAATTTAAAAAATTAAAGTGCAATATTAGTAATTAATGTTGAAATTAAAATTCCTAATTAAATAGCAATATACATTCAAAAAACATTAATAACATTTGACACTATGATCAAGTTTATTTTATCCCCAAGATGCAAGATTGGTTCAATGTATGTAAAGTGAAAAATAAAATTCACCACTTAAATAGAATTAAGGTCAAAAATATATCGATTATCTCAATTGATGCAGTAAAAGCCATATCAAACGTAAGCACCTATTCATGTTAAAAAACTGAAGAAACTTATGATAAAAAATTTACCTCAACATTATAAAAGCTATATACAAAAACCCCAAAGCCAACATCATAGTGAATGTACAAAAACTGAAAGCTTTTTCTCTAAAATAAGGGACAAGACATTCATGCTTACCTTCACCACTCCTAAGCAAGAAAGTAATTGAAACTCTAGCAAGAGTAATAAGGCAAAAGAAAATTTAAAAAGATACAAATAGCAAAAGAATAAATCAAATTATCTCTTTTTACAAATGCTACAATCCTAAATTTAGGAGACCAAAAATTCCATAGGACATCTAGAGCTGACAAACAAATATAATATGTACCAAGACACAAAATTAAGATACAAAAATCAGTAGCTTTCCTACATTCCAAAAATAAATATTCAGATAAAGGAATAAGAAGAAATATTCCATTTCAGTAGCCTCAAAACAACATAATGAAAATATTTTGGAATGTACTGAACCAAATTATTATAAAACTTATACAATAAAAATTATAGAACATTGCTGAGGCAAGAGGATCATGAGTTCAAAGCCAGACTCAGCAACTTAACAAGGCCCTAAGCAACTCAGGGAAACCTAGTATCTAAATAAAAAATAAAGTGTCTGGGGATGTGGCTTAGTGGTTGAGTGCCCCGTGTTCAATTCCCTGTATACACACACACACACACACACACAAACAGTGACAAAAAAAAGAATTGAAGACCTTAGATGGAAAGACCTCCCACATTCTTGAATAGGCAGGATTAATATTGTCAGAACAGCCATAGAGCCAAAAAAAAAAAAAAAAACCCACAGACTTAATGAAATTCCTATCAAATTGCCAGTGACATTCTTCATAGAAGTAAAAAAAAAATAGAGAACTAAACTGCATAAGTAATATAAACACCCAGAATATTCAAAGCATTCCTGTGCAATAATGAAAGATGCTGAAAATTTATATTGATGAAACTGCATGGCATTGCCAAAAAAAAAAAAAAAAGACAGGAGGACCAATACAAGACACAGAGAGAAATCCATATAGATATAGTTATCTGATCCTTGACAAAAGTGCCAAAAACTTATGTTGGTGAAAAAAAATAATCTTTTTAACAAGTTGTACAGGGAAACCATATATCCATAAGTAGAAAAATGAAACTAGTTTATTTTATTCACTGTGCACAAAAATCAATCCCAAATGGATGAAGGACCTAGAAATAAGACCAGAAACACCACAACTGCTAGAAGAATACATAGGATCATCACTCCAACATATTGGTGTAGTTAATAATTTTCTTAGTTATACTCTTAAAGATTAATAAATAAAATCAAGAACCAATGAGGGGCTAGGGATGTGGCTCAAGCGGTAGTGAGCTCGCCTGGCCTGCGTGCACCCGGGTTCGATCCTTAGCACCACATACAAACAAAATGTTGTGTCCGCCAAAAAATAAAAAAATAAATATCAAAAATTATCTCTCTCTCTCTCTCTTTAAAAAAAAGAACCAATGAATGAGTAAAATGGTATAAAATATTAAAAAAGCTTCTGCAGAGCAAGAAGTGAGATCATTTAAAAAGTCTGTATATTGTGAAAATTTTCTTGCCAGTTCTTCATTTAACAGAGGATTATTATACACAAGATATGAAGAACTCAAAAAACTTAAGCAGCAAAATGAAAAAATTAATCAATAAAGAGGAAAAAATTGAAAGAGATATTTTTCAAAGGAAAAATTATAAATTATCAAAAAATATATGAATAAAATTAAACATTCTTTGTAAACACGAAAATGCACATCAAAATTATATTGAGATTTCATCTCACATAGGTTAGAATGACAAGGATCAAGAATAAAATAATATTAATTCATCATAAGGATGTGGGGTAAATGTTCACTTACTTATTATTGGTGGGACTGCAAACTGGTACAAACACTTTGCAAAACAGTATGAAGATTCCTTAAAAGTCCAGAAATAGGGCAGGGGCTGTAGCTCAGTGTCAGAGTGCTTGCCTAGCATGCTTGAGGTACCATGTTCAATCCTCAGCACCACATAAAAATAAAAAATAAATAAAATAAAGTCATTCTGTTCATCTACAGCTACAAAAAAGATTGTTTAAAAAAAGACTAGAAATGGAGCCACTATTTGACACTACTTCTTGGAATGTGTCCCAAAGTACAAAAATCAATGAACTATAGTGATAAATTCATACCAATGTTTATTACAGCATGATTTGTAACAGCTAAGTTAAGGAACTAGGGTAGATATTTGTCAACATATTAATTGATAAAAAAATTGACATATTCACAATGGATGTTTATTCAGCCCTAAAAGGTAAAATTACACCATTTGCTGGTAAATAGATGGAACTGGAGAATCTCATGCTAAGTGAAATAAACCAGATTAAGAAAGTCAAAGGTCAAGTGTGTTCTCTCACATGTAGAATCTAGGGGGACAGAGAAAAAATAAAAATGTGAATCTCAAAAAGGAAGACACATAGAGTAGAGGAAGGGAATTCAGAGGAAGGGAGTAGAGGAAGGCTTGGGGAAGTACTCTGGTACAAAATCTACCAAGAAAAGTTCAAATACAAACATACTCAAATAAATCCCAATATATGAAATTATAATGAACTAACATAATAATAATAATAATGAGGAGGAGGAGGAGTTCCATGGAATGGAGCAGGCATATCAGTGGGAGGGAGGATGAGAAGAATAAAAGAAGGTACTTCAGAATGAGATTGATAAAATTATGCTATGTTTATGTATACTTATGGTATAATGAATCCCACTATTATGTATAATTAAAATGTACCAACAAAAAATTAAATGAGAAATAAGTAACATAAAATAGATAATGTTTTCAAAAGACATATGATATATAGATAGTGGATAGGGATATATTTATAGATAGATGATAGAGAATAAGATGTTAAGAAGAACAGTTAATTTTAAAACTTTGGTTATAAAACTCCTGCATACATGGTATATACATGGGTCTATAATAGAACATGGGTTAATTATGATGAGAAAAAAGAAAGGAAAATAAATTTAAGTCTTTCACCTCATGAATCACCACTAGAAATACAAATGTATGTCCCATGAAATTTTTCAAAGATGAGAGAAATAATTATGAATGTTTATAACTTCTAGCCTGAAACTTATTTTTACATAAATCTGCAGTTTTCTTTTTTTAAATTTTTTTAGTTGTAGATGTACACAATACCTTTATTTTATTTATTTATTTTTTTGTGGTGCTATGAATTGAACCCAGTGCTCCACACATGCTAGGCAAGTGCTCTACCACTAAGCCATAACCCTAGCCCTGCAGTTTTCTTTTGCCTAAAATTTCCTCTAATTTATCTCCCATTCCATCATGACACATTTAATTCATAAGCCCATAGGGAACAAAGTAATGCAAATGATAATCTTTGGATTGATATATCAGTGTAGAAAAGCATATTTTCAAATACCAAAAATTTAAGCAACTTTGCAATATTTTGACTCTCATTTGATTATGTAAGAAAGGATTCTTAGAGGATAAATACTTATCATTTTTTAAATTTTTTGTTTTTTAAGTATTTTGATTGATGAGAAATATTGACTTAATTAAGTTTGGTGAAAATTACAAAGAGCAAAGTTGGAAAGCAAAAAAGTTTTGAATGTAGTCTTAATTTATGTAAAATAATATTAATACCTGAAAGAGCAGAAATAAAGATAAAATATCTTAAGGTGTCTTGTAGACAGAAAATCAGATTATGATGGGGGAGGGAGATAGCATAGAAAAAGCATTATTTTCATTTAATATTTAATCTTCAATTTTAAAAATTAATGTAAATTATTTGAAATCAGTAATTGATGATATTTCTAATACTCTGACCAAAAGATTAAAACAAAACAAGAAGCAATGGATAGCCTCTCTATCTTTTTTTGTGATGTTTTTCTTTAAAACATTTTTAAACTTTCAAAATACGCTCATTTTCAACTTACACAATTTTGATTTCCTTAACATTTTTAATGTAAACACATGTGTATGTAGAGTAATAGTAAAAGTTTGCACTTGTAATGGATATATTTGTGGGGTTGGGCAGGATAACAGAGTGAAAATCAGTAGCAAATGTTGACTCCTCTGCAGTTTGGAATTAAAGCACTGAGAGTGCAGATGATCAGAGAGGTGAATGACAGAGGGAATGTACTAATACACAATACTCAACAGTGACTTAGAGGGACTAGGAAATTCCAGTTACTGCAACAGAATGTATAAAAAAAAATATTTAATGTTGAACCCTGACCAGAGTATGTAGGGACATGGGGTGACAAAGGGGAAAAAAAAGGAGAGTCAAAGTTCACAGCTTACTTCAGAAACAATGGTAGAAAAGAAAATCAAAATTATATAAACCAGGCTAGGATTTCAAAGACACTTAGTGAATGAAAAATATACAGCTTATCTGAATAATTTTGGCAGACAGACATTTTGTAAAGACCATGCCTAAATCAGCCTTATGGAGGAATTGTATCTGTACAGCTTCATCTCACCCAAATAAAACAGCAAATCTAACATATAGAACATGTTTGAAAATGTTTATCTGAACAACATGTGTAGTGTGATTAGTGCTAGTTGAAGATTGTTGAATGCCCCACATCTTCTCTCCATTAAAAAGGAGAGTGGGGCAAAGCAGACCTGAGAGCAAGTTACTCTCATGGAGTGCAACAACTAGGAAGCAACTAGTACCTTAGGTCCTGGTTCCAGCTTGTGTACCCCAGCAGCCTGTAGAAAGGGCCCACACCACAGCATTATTACATGTTCCCCAGAAGTGACCTACAGATGTATGCATCCCAGATGCTGGCCACCACCAAGTGCAATCTACCAGCACTCAACTGATAAATGAACCCTGGATGCAAGCCTTTCAAAATAGGATTAGGTAATAACTACCACTGAGAATGCCTTAACTCCAGTCCATCAACCAATGTGCCCCAGACACAGGTTTGCCTTTGCACTTACCCCAGCTGCAGGGAGCTGCCCCGTGCCTCAGCCATGGGCCACTGAATGCCATTATTAGCAGAATTCTCTGCATCTGCCATGGGATTCCACACCCCATGTACATTGAAACATACATGGATAATCTCAGAACTGTTTTTTTTTTTTTTTTTTTTAAGAGAGAGAGCGGGGAGAGAGATAGAGAAAGAGAGAGAGAGAATTTTTTAATATCTATTCATTTATTTTACTTTTCGGTGGACACAACATCTTTTATTTTTATGTGGTGCTGAGGATTGAACCCAGCGCTGCGTGCATGCCAGGTAAGTGCACTATCGCTTGAGCCACATCCCCAGCCAACTCACAACTGTTTTAATAGTTCTGAGTACATGAATTATTTATACACACAAGCAAAAAGGACTGCACTTCCATCCAAGGTGAGAGATGATCACCAGGCCATAGACATCTAGGGAACTTTTCCTCTGGACTTCCATGAAACTATGAGGCTCTCAGATACAACAACTAATGGAGGGAGCCTCCTAGATACACATCAAAGATGAGTGAAACAAGGTCTATAGGAATAGATTCATAATACACTTTCTGAAGATTTTCAACCAAAAGATGAATTATCCAGGTGTAAAATTTAATAGACAGCTCCTCAACACAAAAAGAAGTGGCAGGTGTAGCTGCTACCTATGTTAATTAGATTTATTCTCTTTTCCTCTTACTCATTTTAATTATCTCCTATTCATTATTTCTTTTTCTTCTTGTATTATCTACTTCTATCTTTATTCCTTCCCCCATTTTTGTCCTTACTTTACTTTTTTTCTTTTTCTTTTCTATGCCCTTTGTAGTATGAAAGTAATTTTACATTTTAATATCTAATGTATGAGTTTTTCTTACATTATTACTGTTCTTTTTCTAATCTACAGTTTAAAAAAGCTTTGGAGGATATTTTTAATACTTTTAAAGATTTATAAATATTTGGCATTTTTTTCTCTGAAATAATCACAGATACTAATAATTATTATCTCCTTTCAAAACAGTGCTAGTTACCAACAACTCTGTGATCACACAGTGGGAGGTTTGGAATTTGAATATTCACCAAGCTTAGGAAATATAGTAAAGAGAAATCTCTCACTAAAAAACCCTTGTAAGATAGCAAAACAGATATCCATTCAAACAGATATGCAAATATCAATATAGAAATAAGTGTAACATGAGAAAACAAGCTAATAAGATGCTCCCAATTTTTATAATAAACCAATAACTGATCCTATAGAGATTAAAGCAAAAGAAACAACAGATAAATGATTTAAAATATTGTTAAAATGAACAAAGAATTTAAAAAGATTATAAGGGAAAATGCAGTATTTAAAAGAGCATTACAGTAAAGAGACAAATATTCTGGAAATGATAAAAAAAAGAATGGGAGAGAGAAGGGGAATTGCATGGAAGATGGTAGGAGACCCTCATTGTTATGCAAAATTACATATAAGATGGTGTGAGGGGGAAGAAAAAAGAGAGAGAGAGAAATGTGTCACAGTAGATTGGGTAGAAAGAGGGGAGGGGTGGGGAGGGGGGATAGGAAGTGCAGCACAATACAATAGACACTAGTATGGCCCTATGTATAAACGTGGCTGTATAACCAATGTGATCCTGCAATCTGTACACGTGGAAAAATAAGATTAAGATTACGTACCCCATTTGAATCAAATGTATGATATGTCAAGATCATTGTAATGTTTTGAGCAACTAATAAAAAATTTTAAAAAAACCACACACACAAAAAACCAGAAATCTTGGAAATAAAAACTCATTCAAATAAACCCTCAGTTGAAAACCTAAATAATAGATTAAATCAAGTAGAAAATAAAATCTTACGCTCTGAAGATGAGGTATATGAGGTAATTGAACATTCAGCAGAGGAGGAGGAGGAGGAGGAAGAGGAGGAGGAGGAGGAAGAAGAGGAGGAGGAGGAAGAAGAGGAGGAGGAAAAGGAGGAGGAATGGGAAGGGGGACATGGGGGCAAGGGGGACCAGGGGGGAGGGTGAAGGGGAAGGGGAAGGGGGAGAAGGAAAAAGGGAAGAAGAGGAGCAGCAGCTGGCAGAAATATTTGAAAACTCTGAAACAACATTAAGAGACATATTGAAGAAACAGAAGATAAACAGTCTAAGAACAGCAATTACCTACTCAATGATATAATAGCAGAAAATTTCCCAAATTTTGAATCACATGGTTTTTCAGATGTTAGAGACACTTAGAACCCCAAATAGATTAAAACCAGAAAATAGTCTCCACATGGAACATTACAGTTAAAATGCTAAAAGTCCAGACCAAAAAGTATTACAAAATCCAAGTGAGAAGTGACAGATCACAAAAATAGGCAAACAACATTGAGTAACAGCTAACATTTCAGAAGATACTCTAAAGGCAATGAGGGCTTGGGGAAATGTATTTTAAACACTGAAAATAACTGCTAGATAGATTGATATATTAAACATAGGTGTCTTTCATAATTGAAGGATAAGTGGAAAAATTTCAAGATTAATACAGAAGAATTCATGACCACTTAATGTATCATTGCAGAAGATAATTAAAGTAATCCTACACACAAAAGAAGATAAAAACAACAGAAAGCTTGAGAAAGGATGACTCACATCGAGAAGGAAATGAGAATAAATACAAAATAAAATATTAGAAATAAAACAAAATGGGCTGGGGCTGTGACACATTGGTAGAGCACTTGCCTAGAATGTTTGAGGCACTGGATCAATTGTCAGCACCACATATAAATAAATGAATAAAATAAAGGTCCTTCAACATCTAAAAATATAAAAATTAAAAACTAAAACAAAATGTCAGGAGTTAATTCATTTCTCTCCATGATAACACAGAATGTAAATGACCTTAATTATCCACTAAAATATTAAGGACAACTATAGATATTCATTCACATTCATATTTAAAACCACACATTTCACAATAGCTAAGTATTGGACCCAGACTAGGTGTACATTTACAGATGAATGGGTAAAGAAAATGTGGCGGCGTGTATATATATATATAGTTGTATTCAGCTATAAAGAAAACAAAATTGTCATTTGGAAAAAAATGGAAAAAAAATGAAAAACATACACTTAAACAAAGTAAATGAGACTCAGAAAGTCAAAGATAGTATGCTTTCCTGCATATGTAGAAACCAGAGAAAATGTGATTTAGGGGGAAAAGGACCCCATTAAAATAAAGGGAAAATAGTTGGGTATAGTAAGTGGATGAGGGGCAAAATAATTTCAAAATAAAGGGAAAAACTGTGGAATGAAAATGAACTAGCTATTTTATATGGATATGCAAGTATGCATAGTATGCCAAAATAAAACCTATTATTCTGTATCATTATTATTCACCAAAAAAGACATTTGAAAAGGTCATGTTATTTACTAAGGTACTACATGCAACTGTTTAAATGAAATATCTTTGGTCTAAATCACATTTTAATGTATGTTTGCTAGCATTTTCAATCAACTTCCTAGGAGAACCATGAAGATATAGAAAAATAGAGAAATAATGATTAGTGAAAAATAATCAATAATAAAGTCTTCTGACAAGAAAAGTCCAGGACTAGATGAAATAGACTCTAGATTCTATTCAACTTTTAAATAAGTAACATCATTTATTTTTAAACCATTCCAAAGAACTGAAAGTCAGAAAACTCTTGCAAATTCATTCCACAAATCCAACGTTACTCTAATACAAAAAATGGACTGGAAAATGTCAAAAAGTAAAACTATAGTCCAATATTCTTGATGAACATAAGTGGAAAAATCCTCAAAAACAAAATATTAGCAAATGAAATTTGATGGCATATCAAAATGATCATTCACTATGATCAATTTGGATTAATCCAGGGATGCTGGGATGGCTCAACATAAGCAAATCATGAATTATAGCATCACATCAACAGAATGGAAGGAAAAAAAATGATCATCTCGATTGATGCAAAAAGGCATTTGATAAAACCAATATGTTTCATTGTACATTATGGAATGTCTGAACAAATTAAGGTAAATTGCACATCATTAATATTATAATATATATATATGTATATGTATGTATATTTGTGTGTATACACACACATACACCCACATACAAATATATACCATCATCGTACAGATGTAATAAAAGCAGACTAGATTTCATTTAAGATATAAAATTAGGAATAATGTGCACTCACCACTCTTATTCAATATAGTAATAAAAATTTTCCCAGAGTAATTAGGCAAAGAAAAAAGTAAATGATTTATAAATAAGAAGGTATAAATTAAAATTATTTCTGTTTGCCGATGATATCCTACTATATGTAGGAAAACAATGACTCCACAAAAGCTTGTTAGAACTGATAAATAAACTGATAATGTTACAGAATACAAAATTGACATGAAAAAACAGTGGTTTTTCTATACAACAGTAATATATTTACTGAGAAATAAAATGAAGAAAACAATTCCTTTCACAATGACCACTAAAATAAAATACATAGAGAGAAATTTAACTAAGGAAATGAAAGACATCTACAATGAAAATTACAAAACATTCATGATAGAAATGGCATATCACAGAAAAAAAGGAAAAAAACTCCCATGGTTTTAAAGATTTAAAAATTCTTCAAGGTTTGAATAATCATATATGCAAAATGTTCCTGCTTACATATCAATTTAGAGCCAATGCAGTCCCCATCCAAATAGCAACACTATTCTTCACAGAACTAGAAAAATGTTCACCTAATATTTATGTGAATTCAAAGGAGACCCTGAAGAACCAAAGAATCATATCAGAAAGAACAAAGTTGAATGCATCAGAATATCTGATTTCAATAAATACTGAAGATGCATAGTGACCAACACAGCATGCTAATGACATTGATGAATATACAAAAGCGAATGAAACAGAATGGAAATCAAAGAAATAAGTTAAATCATCTAAAGTCAGATAATTTTTATAAAAGTGTCAAAAAACTCTGGAGAAAAGAAATCCTTTTCACTAAATTGTGCTAGGAAAACTGGATATCCATCTGTGGAAGATTGAAAGTTGACCACTGTCACTCATTTTTTATAACCATATAAATTCAAGAAGTATTAAAAACCTAAATATAATACCAAAAATATGAAACTCCTAGAAAATAGTTTTCTAATTTAGTGGCAAATACTAAAATATATTGTTATAGCCAATGAATTTTTGAATATTACGACAAATCACAGGGAACAAGTAAATCTGACAAATAGGATAACATCAAACTAATATTCTTCATCACAGCAAAGGAAACAGAAAAAAAATGAAGCCACAACCTGCAGAGTACAAGAAAATATTTACCAAATATTTACCAAAGAATCAATATCCATATTATATGAAAATATTACAAATTCTAACAACAAAAAACAAGTTTTTCAAGTAAAAATGAATGAATGGCCTGACCTTTCTCAGAAGAAGATATATAACTTGCCAACAAATATATTTTTGAAATGCTCAGTATAATTAGCCATCATGAAAATGCAAATCAATACTACAATGAGTTATATCACACTGCATATAGAATGGCTAATATTAAAAATAATATTAATGAGAAATGTTGGAAAAAAGTGAAAAATTTGTACTATAAACTGTTGGTGGTAATTTGAATTAGTACAGCCACTATGGAGAATGATATGGAAGTTCCTGTGAAAATAAATTAAAATAAAAATAGATATTTTATATGATCTAGTTTTACTACTTCTGGGTATATATCCAAAGGAAATGACAGGATTTCTTTTTTCCTTGTGGCTGAATTATGTTGTATCATGTACGTATATTCTCTATCCATTCACTCCATGATGAGCACATAGTTATTCCCAGAGCTTTGATATACTGACCCTGTCATTTACAGCAAAGTGAATGGGATTAGAGGACATTATGTTAAGTGAACTAAATGTTAACCATAAACATATGCTCCAAGTGTTCTTTGTCTTTTGTGGAAGCTAAAACTAAAAATGTAGAATAATAACTTTGAAATTAGAAAAGATGTATTTGATTAGAACAAAGTATATGCATGTATTGAAATACCACATTGAATCACATTAATGCTTAAAATTAATATATGTTAACAAAAAGAATATAAATCCAGAAAGACCATTTTCCTGTGTGCCACACTTAATATTCAAAAGTGAATTCAATTTAAATACAAAGTTTAAGCATGATTAACAAATGTGCCTCACTGCTGATCATTCAAATTATTGATTGATAAGGGACCTATTATGAAAAAAAATACTTGTATAGAACATAGAAAAAGTTTATTTTCTAATCCATTTTTATTTATTTTCTAATTCTCAAAAAGTAAAATAATATTTTTTTTCAATATAAGACTGCCAACTGGGACTGGGGTTGTGGCTCAGTGGTAGCCTGCTTGACTTGCATGCGTGGGGCACTGGGTTTGATCCTCAGCACCACATAAATAAATAAAATAATAAAATAAGGTGTTGTGTCCATCTACAACTAAATTTTTTTTAAAAAGACTGCCAACTATGAATTTACTGTAAATGAACTTAGAAAAAAATGCTTCATGCCAAATAAAAATGGATCAAAAGCCTAGGAATTAGATTGGAAACTGCACTTTCTCAAAGAAATTATAGGTCCAGCATTCCAACATATTGCCATAGACACGGTCTTCCTCAATGAAATACGGAAAACTCGAAAACTCGAGAAATAATACCAATTATCAATAATTGGAATGACATTAAATTAGAAAGCATCTACATTTTAAATGAAAAATATATATATAATCTGAATAGAGAAAATACAGAATGGGAGATCTTAGTTACTTGCTCCTCAAGTGGGTGGATAAGCAGAATATAGAAAGAATTATAAAACTTAGTGACAAAAAATGACTCAATTAATAAATGGCAAAAGAACTAAAGGAATACTGCTCAAAATAAGAAAGACAAATGGCCAATGAATATATGAAAAAATGTGTTCAACATCTTTAGCAATCAGGAAATGCCAAACAAAACTACACTGAGTTTTTATATTACTCCAGTCAGAATGGCAATGAACAAAAGTAAAAACAATAATAAAAGCCAGTGAGGATGTGGAAAAATATACACTCATACATTTTTAGTGGAACTGCAAATTAGTTCAATCATGCTGGAATAGAACCACCATTTGGTCCAGCTATCTACTCTTCAATATATATCCAAAAGATCTAAAATCAGCAAACTAGAGGGATACAGAACATCAAAGTTTATAGCAGCACAGTTCATAATAGCCAAGTTATGGAATTGGTCAAAATGCCCCAAAACAGATGAATGGATTAAGAATGTATACAATGGAGTTTACAAAGAAGAATGAGATCTTGGCATTTGCTTATAATTGGACAAAATAGGAAAACATCATGCTAAGTGAGATAAGCCAAGCTCAGAAGGGCAATTATCAAATGTTTTCTCTCCTATGTGGAAGCTAGATCAAAATAAGGGGGAAAGAAAGGATCCCATGAAAATAGAAGAGATATAAGTGGAGTAAAGGGACAGAATTTTCTATTAGGGATGGGAATATGGAAGAATTATGGAATGAAACTGAATGAAAAATAAGATAAATTAAAAAAAACTTCATGATGTCACTCATATTTGGAATCTAAGATAGTTGATCTCATAGAAAAAGAGCATTTACAGACAGGTGCACTGGCACTTGTTTATAATCTCAGTAACTCAGAAGTCAGATAACAATTTTGAGGTCAGTCTTAGCATCTCTGCAAGACCTTCAACAATTCAATGAAACCCTGTTTGAAAATAAAATATAAAAATAAACAAATAAATAAAAAGGCTTGAAATGGGGCTCAGAGGTTATTCACCCATGGGTTCCATTCCCAGTACCAAAGGAAAAGAAAAAAAGAAAGAAGGAAAGAAAGAAACAAAGAAAGAACATTTAATAGGGGTTACCAGAGACTTAGAAGAGAAAGGTAGAAAGAGGAGCAGAAGAGATTGGTCAATGAATGCAACAGTACTATTAGAAGGCATATGTTCTGGTACACAGTAGCACTATTCAGTACCTATCACTAATAGTAAGGTAGTATGTCTTTCAAAATAGGTAGAACAGTAGAATTTGAATGTTTCACTAGAAAGAGATTTTAAAATTTTTTTTGAAGTGATGGATATGAAATTAGCTTGGTTTGATTATTACACATTTTATCTATGTATTGAATCATTACTTTTTATATCATAAATTTTCACAATTGTGCCAATTCAAGGAAAGTAATATAAAATAAAACCTAAAATTTTCAAACTACCAATCATCTCTCTAGATCATGGTTTTTCAATGTTATAAAATTTTCAGAAACTAAATATATAAATTTCAGAATGTGATATACTCAAGCAACTCATCTCTTTTTCTCTCAATTTAAATTTTACTACGAATGTATGGGTTAAAATATCAAACAGTACTCAATTAATATTCAAAATAATTACATTTTATTAAAAATTGCACCAAATTGGTTTCCAGTTTTTCACATTATTATTAATAAAAATCAGTAGCATACTCACACTCAAAGTGAATACAATTTTAGAATAAATTAGTACAGAATAAGAGTAAAATCTAGAATTATTTAAATCATTTAAATTATCTCTAAAAATTTTTAGTTTTCCTTCTATTCATAAGTATTTTTGTCTTCCATAAAAGTAATTCAAATATTGCTAAATAAATCAGAATGACAAATCAATCATGTTAAAAGCTATACATGGGGGCTGGGGTTGTGGCTCAGTGGTAGAGTGCTTGCCTAGCACATAGACACTGGGTTTGATCCTCAGCACCACAGTATAAATAAATAAAATAAAGGTCTATTGACAACTAAAAATTTTTATTATTTTAGCTACACATGTAGCTAAATTTAAGAATAGATTTTTCATCTCCATACTGACTCAGTAAATTATCATACCAAACATTTTGATCAAAACCAGGTTATTGCACATAAAATTTTGAAACTAAAATTTGAGTCAGTGCATACTGATTTTTTATTTTCAGTTTGAATTGATTTTTTACTCCAAGTTTATTTTACATCATAAATTTGATATTTATTGTTCATTCTTAAACATCAATTTTTATGCCAGGCATGATATTGCATGCTTGTAATCTCAGAGACTGGAGCAAGAGGAGTACAAGTTGGAGGATAGCTTTTGTATCAAAGATATTTCAAGAATGGGTCTCAAAATTAGAAATGAATATCTGTTTCTTTTTAATTTTTTTAGTTGTAGATAGACACAATATCTTTATTTATTTTTAGCCTCAGTCACTTATCAAGAACTTGGAACAAAATAAAAGGTAACACAAGGACTTCAGTTATGCCTTAGTGATAAAACACCCTGGGTTAAATCCCTAGGAGCAAAAAAATTGATAATGTTCTGTTTGTAATAATGAGCCATTTACAACTAACTATAAGTTCTATAAAATGTTGTGATATATTTAACTATCTCAGTTAAACAAACTTTGAGATTTTATGTTTTATTCTAATTTAATTTATGAAAAGTGTGTTATTTTTCTATGGCCATAATATCACAGACATTATTAAAATTAAATTATTATGCATATATAAAAATAGAAACAGAGAAAGAATAAGAGAGAGAGAAAAATTTTGCAATTAAATTTTGTAGAACAGAATATTCTTAGAGAGGACAATAGCACTAACATTGCAAGGCAAATATAAAGAAGTTGTCCTAAAGATTCTTCCCAATATGATAAAATTAATCACAAGATATTATTTTACTTCCCTAAAGAAAAGTCAAATAAGGCAGAATGCAGACTATGTGTTTAGAGTTTTATTCAATACAACTATACTGGAATTAACTGTGAAACGGTTAAAAAATATCGCCAATGCTTCAGTTTAGAGATCTAAATTTTCTATTTGAAGCTATTGGGATAATATCATCCTTGTGACTTTTTGGGTAATAGTAAGTGGGAGGTGAATCAGTGGATTTTAGAAGACAAGGAGTTTTGACAAACTCATTGTATTCTCAAATGTTAAGTACTTTTAATTGCCTTATTTTGTTAGAGGAACAATTTGGTAAAATATATTGAAATGTCCAGTAGATACAAAGAGTAGACCAAAGTATGAAAAAAAAACAGTAGCTTATTATTTAACAGATGTCAAACAGTTAATATGTGCAGAGATTTTAAGAACAAGTAATTCATGAAAAGTATAATCTTAGGTGCAGTGTTTTCTGGCAGAACAAGTGAACTTAAATTACCAGACTTTTGCAGGGATTTCAGCAATACTTTTTGTATGAAAAATTCATTAACTTTGCAGATTAATTTAACAAACTTTTGCTTGTTACATATATTTCTATGCATGTGAAACATGGTATTATAGTGAAAGAAAGAAGCTTTCACTCTATGTGGAAATAAATCTTTAACAATAAAACTATCATCTTATTAACATTTGGTAATGTTATTAACCATTTTACAGATATGTTACAAGGTCTGTTTGTTTTCCTGTGATTTTTGTTTTTTGTTTGTTATTATTCTTTTTTTGTTTTGTTTTGTTTAGGATTTCATCTTGCATTACTGTGACTGGAAGAATAAGACGATGTCTTCTGCAAAGTGAATGAAATATTTATCCTCCTTCTTCATACCACCTTTTATTTTAGCTTTTGTATCAAAGATCTTTCAAGAATGGGTCTCAAAATTAGAAATGAATATCTGTTTCTTTTTAATTTTTTTAATTGTAGATAGACACAATATCTTTATTTATTTTTATATGGTGTTGAGGATTAACCCAAGTTCCTCACCCGGGCAAGGCAAACACTCTACCACTGAGATACAGTGCCAGCCCACAAAGAATATCTTAAGAATATCCTTTCCTCATTTGCAGAAAACTGATAATCTATCTCAGAGAAATCATACTAAGAAAGTCCTTTCTATTACACCTCTTCTCTATACCAGGTATAATAAAAAGGACTGTCATGTTGATATATATTTATTCTCTCTCTCTCTCTCTCTCTCTCTTTATATATATATATATATATATATATATATATATATATATATATATATATATGTATGTATATATATATATATATATTCTCAAATACATATATATTTCTTAAAACATTACATAATTTTTTACTAATCTCTTAATTAGGTTACCAATTAATAGTATACATGTTGATTTACAGATTACAAAAACATTTGAGAATAACAAATCTTAGAAGGGTCTGTTTTGTGAGTTGACATGCCAAGAAAAGTATGCGGAATTTCTAAATTGAAATTATATATATAATTTCAATTTATATATATCTCAACATGTTTCTATAGGGAAAATCAAATTCTTAAACTTTCAGACATCCATTCTATAATTTAAGCATATTTGCTTTTTGTTTTGTTAATTTTTTCAATTACTGATTTTCTTTGAAAATAATTTTCTGTCATCCTATATCACAATCATTACTGACTCTCAACAATACTACTCAAACCAAACTACTGTAAAATATGTCTTTCTAGGTGGGCAACCAAGAGTAAAAGGAAAATGGCGAATTCCAAAGCCCTTATAACAAACACTTTTTTTCTCAAAAAAAAATAATATATATATATTTTTTTTCTCAAATATATATATATATATATATATATATATATATATATATTTCTCAAAATATTACATAATTTTTACTAATTTTAAGTATGTATTATGTAGTCCAAAAAGCAGCCTATGTGGCAGTCTGATATATTAAAGAGGGTCTCTGTTTATCTCAGGAAAAACAGGAAGATTTTCTGAAAATGAAGAGAGGTATGTTAGTAAGATTTTGTAGCTGTGACCAAAATATCTGATAAGAACAACTTAACTGAGGAAATATTTATTTTGATCACACATATTCAGAGATTCAGTCCATGGTTGGAAGACTACATTGATCTGGGTCTGAAGGGTGTGGCAGAAGAAATTTGCTAAGCTCATGGCAGCTAGGAAAGAGAGAAAGAGAGGAAGAGATAGAGAGGAGCCAAGGACAAGACATAGTTCAATGGTACATCCTGGGTTAAATAGTTCCTCTAGTCAATTCCCATCTGCCTGTCTACAGTTATCATTAATTAGTCCATTATAAATCCATCAAATATATTAATCTACTCATGTGGTTTCAACTCTTATAAATTACTTGTTCTCTGAACATTCCTAATGTGGATAGTATGTTTGCAACACATGAGATGTTTGGGAAACGCTTTTTAAACTGTACACGAAATTACATTTTTTACAAAATTAATTTTAAAATGGCACCAAAGTTTGCATTACTTTTAAATAAGGAAAGTAAGTTTCAAAATCCCATGTTTATGGTCTACACATTTAGCATTAATAGTAAAAGTGTGGCAAAAATACAGCTATCAAAATTATGCATTTGAAAATTATGGTTAGTATAGATTAAATACCTGTTGCTTCATTCTTTTCCATTGAATGGAATAGTTTGTGTTCAATTATATTTCATTTGGGAGAAAAAATAAATATTTTAATGTAGAGTAGACATAAATATCATACATTTTCAATTTGGAAATTATTATTTTTTTTAATTTTAAGCATTCTAAGGCCATATATACTGGACTGAGATTTTCACAGTAGTGAAAAAAATGCATGGAAAAATGTGATTAATTCAATTAGGTAGAGCCACAACTCCATTTCAGTGAGCATGTTATATGATTTGTCTAATACTTTGGAGGTTCCAAATAATGCAACAGATTCCTAGATATCCACTGTATATAAAGCATTCCTTAATGATTTGAGTAGCCCTGTGAGCTTTATAAGGTTTTGGGGAATTATTGTCTTCTGGGAATGATGTAAGCAAATTATAGGCAAATTTAAGCAAACTATTTCATGAAAATGATGTGGAAAAGGGAAAAAATGTTCTTGAGGGGAACATTTGAGAAGAGATGAATTCATTGTAGGCCAAAGAGAAAATCTTCTGAGAAGCTTTATGAAACATGTACATTTAGAACATGGCTGCCGGCAAGGAGGCAGCACTTTCAATGCCTCTGCAGGAACGGGAGCAGAGAGGACCATTAATTCACCTGCATACAGCCTGCTGAGGGACTTCTAGCAAAATTCCGCTGAAAGGAGACCTGCCGGGAATTAGTAAGTCTATTAGAGGGGTCACTTTGTCCCAGACGAGTGAATCTCAGAGAGTGAAACTCAGCAGAAACTCACGGCCAACGCCGAACTCCTGCTGCCGCCCACACTTTGCAGCGTACTTACAAACGGCCACAGCCTGCTTGCGCCCCAGCCGGCCTAGCGCAGAGGCGGTTTGGCGCTGCAAACGACCACCCCCTCCGATCACCCCCTCCCCCCCCCCCCCGCCGGCTCGGCGCTGTGAACAACGACCCCCACCCCCCACCCCTGCCCCGCCGCGCTCGTGTAAACAGCTCCCACTGGGGCGCGGTCCCGCCGGCTCAGCCGAAAAACCGCTGCTCACACATTGCAGCGAGCATACGGAAGGCTGGGTCCTGCCTTCCCAGCTCTGTGAGCCGCCTTTGGTGGTTCGGCACTGGAAACAACCACCCCAACCCCCAACCCCGTGTTCGTGTGGACAGTCCCCGCCTGCCGGGTGCTGCTAAAGGCCCCGCCCGCCCAGCTCTTGCACGGGGGAATCAGGAGTGGCGCATGACCCGCGGCGCGGAATTCCGGCTACCGCTATCACCAGTGCTGACAACTGAGGTCTCTTGCACCAGCTTCCAGGGGCGTGGCTACCAGAGGGCAAGCAAATTCGCTGGGGGTTCTCAGCCCCAAGCTCTACAAACTTAGGGTCCAAGGGAATGGCAAACAGGGAGAATGTGCCCAGGCGTTCTTGAAAACAGGGCTCACAGGAACAGCAGACTTGGTGTGTAGCCAATATTGTGGTGAGCTTCACCGGTGCACTCAGGATTAGAGACCCGCCCAGTCCAGGAGGAAGAGCTGATGCACAGCAATTGGCTCCCGCCTACTGAGAGGAGAAGCGTGGCCCGGTGGGCACAGCTCCACCTACTGGAAGAATAGTGAATCGAACTCTAAGACTGCATTTTTTTTTTTTTTCTTTTCTCTGGACTCCTGTTTTATTCACACTATGGATGATCTCTCTCATACCAGAATTGTAGTTAACAATCTGAATTGATGAGTCTAAAAGACTGCATGTATTAAAATTTTTTTTTTTTGGTTTTGTTTTGTTTTTGTTGTTGTTTTCCCCAAATTTTTATTAATTCATTTTATCTTATTTTTTAATACTAATTTTCATTTTTATTATTGCAATTATGATTTCTTTTTAATTCTTTTTAATTTTCTGTTTCCTTTCTCTCTCTCTTCTTTTCTTCTGTCTTTGCATTTATTTTCAATTCTCATATTCCCCCTTCCTTGAATTCTGCCTGCTTACTCTCATTCTCCTTGGTGACTTATTCCCTCCCCCTATAATACCTTTCCTCCCAAGCAGCAAATAAATTTATAGGAGTAATCAACAACTCAGTAGTCAAACAGAACAAGAAGCAATATGAAAAAGCAAGGAAGGAAAGGAGTACAAACAATGCAGGAAGGCCTAAATACCCAGGAGAATATAGATTCATCAGAAAAATGGTCATATAAAGACCTCAAGGAATACCTTAGACAGATGGAATGGAACCTTAAAGAGGATACGAGACAGCAAATTCAAGCAGCAAAAGAACACATTGAGAACGAATTACAAAAACAAATAAAAGAAGAAGTTAAGCATCTTTATCAGGAGATAGAGATTATAAAAAAGAATCAGACAATAATCTTAGAAATGAAGGAACTTATAAACCAAATTAAAAACTCAAATGAGAGTATCACTAACAGAGTGGAGCAAGTAGAAGCCAGAACGTCAGATAATGAAGACAAAATATATCATCTTGAAAAGAGTCTAGCCAACTCTGATAGGCTGGTCAAAAATCACGAGAGAAGCATCCAAGAGATATGTGATAACATTAAAAAACCAAATTTAAGAGTGATCGGGATAGAGGAAGGCACAGAGATTCAAACCAAGGGAATGTGTAATCTACTACATGAAATAATTACAGAAAACTTTCCAGAAATAAAAAAGGAAACAGATATACAAATTGTAGATGCATACAGAACACCGAGCATACAAAATCAAAGTAGACCAATGCCAAGACACGTTGTTATGAAGATATCCAATATACAGAACAAAGAGAAAATATTAAAAGCTACAAGAGAAAGGAGGCAGATTACATTCAGGGGTAAACCAATAAGGTTAACAGCGGATTTTTCATCTCAGACACTGAAAGCGAGAAGATCCTGGAACAACGTATTTCAAACACTGAAAGACAATGGATGCCAACCAAGAATTCTGTATCCAGCAAAATTAAGCTTCAGGTACGACAACGAAATAAAAATCTTTCATGATAAACAAAAGCTAAAAGAATTTGCAGCCAGAAAACCAGCATTGCAGAATATCTTGGGCAAAACACTACACGAGGAAGAAATGAGAAACAATAACCAAAGCCAACAGTGGGAAGTGCCCCAGTAAAGACTGACGGAGGGGGGAAAGCTAATCATGGAGAAATAAACTAAATTTAAAAAAAAAAAAAAAAAAAAAGAGAGAGACAAATAATCAAACATGGATGGAAGTACAAACCATATAGCAATAGTAACTCTAAACATTAATGGTTTAAACTCTCCAATAAAGCGACATAGACTGGTAACATGGATTAAAAAAACAAATCCAACAATATGCTGCCTCCAGGAGACACATCTGACAGGAAAAGACATACACAGGCTGAAGGTGAAAGGTTGGGAAAAAATATACCATGCACACGGTCCTCGCAAACAAGCAGGTGTGGCCATCCTCATATCGAACAAAATCGACTTCAAGACTAAGTTAATCCAAAGGGATAAGGAAGGCCATTATATACTGTTAAAAGGAACCATTCACCAACAAGACATAACAATTATCAATATTTATGCATCAAATTATGGTGCTGCGACGTTCATAAAACAAATTCTCCTCAAGTTCAAGAGTCAAATAGACCACAATACAATAATTATGGGTGACTTCAACACACCTCTCTCACCATTGGACAGATCCTCCAAACAAAAGTTGAATAAAGAAACTATAGATCTAAATAACACAATCAATAACCTAGACTTAACTGACGTATATAGAATATATCAACCATCATCAAGTGGATATACTTTTTTCTCAGCAGCACATGGATCCTTCTCAAAAATAGACCATATATTATGCCATAGGGCAAACCTCAGTAAATATAAAGGGGTGGAGATAATACCATGCATTTTATCTGATCATAATGGAATGAAACTGGAAATCAATGATAAAAGAAGGATGGGAAAATCCTATATCACATGGAAAATGAACAATATGTTACTGAATGATCAATGGGTTACAGAAGACATAAAGGAGGAAATCAAAAAATTCTTAGAGATAAATGAAAATACAGACACAACTTATCGGAATCTATGGGACACAATGAAAGCAGTTTTAAGAGGGAAATTCATCGCCTGGAGGTCATTCCTCAAAAAAAAGAAAAACCAACAAATAAATGAGCTCACACTTCATCTCAAAGCCCTGGAAAAGGAAGAACAAAACAACAGCAAATGCAGCAGAAGGCAAGAAATAATTAAAATCAGAGCGGAAATCAACGAAATTGAAACAAAAGAAACTATTGAAAAAATCGACAAAACTAAAAGTTGGTTCTTCGAAAAAATAAACAAGATTGACAGACCCTTAGCCATGCTAACGAAGAGAAGAAGAGAGAGAACTCAAATTACTAACATACGGGATGAAAAAGGCAATATCACAACAGATGCTACAGAAATACAGAAGACAATTAGAAATTATTTTGAAAACCTATATTCCAATAAAATAGAAGATAGTGAAGACATCGATAAATTTCTTAAGACATATGATTTGCCCAGACTGAGTCAGGAGGATACACACAATTTGAACAGACCAATATCAATGGAGGAAATTGAAGAAGCAATCAAGAGACTACCCACCAAGAAAAGCCCAGGACCGGATGGGTATACAGCGGAGTTTTACAAAACTTTTAAAGAAGAATTAATACCAATACTTTTCAAGTTATTTCAGGAAATAGAAAAATAGGGAGCTCTTCCAAATTCATTCCATGAGGCCAACATCACCCTGATTCCAAAACCAGGCAAAGACACCTCAAAGAAAGAAAATTACAGACCAATATCCCTGATGAACCTAGACGCAAAAATCCTCAATAAAATTCTGGCGAATCGGATACAAAGGCACATCAAAAAAATTGTGCACCATGATCAAGTAGGATTCATCCCTGGGATGCAAGGATGGTTCAATATACGGAAATCAATAAATGTTATTCACCACATCAATAGACTTAAAGATAAGAACCATATGATCATCTCGATAGACGCAGAAAAAGCATTCGACAAAATACAGCATTCCTTTATGTTCAAAACATTAGAAAAACTAGGGATAACAGGAAATTACCTTGACATTGTAAAAGCTATCTATGCTAAGCCTCAGGCTAGCATCATTCTGAATGGAGAAAAATTGAAGGCATTCCCTCTAAAATCTGGAACAAGACAGGGATGCCCTCTATCACCACTTCTATTCAATATAGTTCTCGAAACACTGGCCAGAGCAATTAGACAGACAAAAGACATTAAAGGCATAAAAATTGGAAAAGAAGAACTTAAATTATCATTATTTGCGGATGACATGATTTTATACCTAGAAGACCCAAAAGAGTCTACAAAAAAACTACTAGAACTAATAAATGAATTCAGCAAAGTAGCAGGTTATAAAATCAACACACATAAATCAAAGGTATTCCTGTATATCAGCAACAAAACTTCTGAAATGGAAACGAGGAAAACCACTCCATTCACAATATCCTCAAAAAAAATAAAATACTTGGGAATCAACCTAACAAAAGAGGTGAAAGATTTATACAATGAAAACTACAGAACCCTAAAGAGAGAAGTAGAAGAAGATCTTAGAAGATGGAAAAATATACCCTGTTCATGGATAGGCAGAACTAACATCATCAAAATGGCGATATTACCAAAAGTTCTATATAGGTTTAATGCAATGCCAATCAAAATCCCAAAGGCATTGCTTGTAGAAATAGATAAAGCAATCATGAAATTCATATGGAAAAATAAAAGACCCAGAATAGCAAAAGCAATTCTAAGCAGGAAGTGCGAATCAGGCGGTATAGCGATACCAGATTTCAAACTATATTACAGAGCAATAGTAACAAAGACAGCATGGTACTGGTACCAAAACAGGCGGGTGGACCAATGGTACAGAATAGAGGACACAGAGACCAATCCACAAAGTTACAACTATCTTATATTTGATAAAGGGGCTAAAAACATGCAATGGAGGAAGGATAGCATCTTCAACAAATGGTGTTGGGAAAACTGGAAATTCATATGCAACAAAATGAAACTGAACCCCCTCCTCTCACCATGCACAAAAGTTAACTCAAAATGGATCAAAGACCTTGATATCAAATCAGAGACTCTGCGTCTGATAGAAGAAAGAGTTGGCTACGATCTACATATAGTGGGGTCGGGCTCCAAATTCCTTAATAGGACACCCATAGCACAAGAGTTAATAGCAAGAATCAACAAATGGGACTTACTTAAACTAAAAAGTTTTTTCACAGCAAGAGAAACAATAAGAGAAGTAAATAGGGAGCCTACATCATGGGAACAAATATTTACTCCTCACACATCAGATAGAGCCCTAATATCCAGAATATACAAAGAACTCAAAAAATTAGACAATAAGATAACAAATAACCCAGTCAACAAATGGGCCAAGGACCTGAACAGAAACTTCTCAGAGGAGGACATACAATCAATCAACAAGTACATGAAAAAGTGCTCATCATCTCTAGCAGTCAGAGAAATGCAAATCAAAACCACCCTAAGATACCATCTCACTCCAGTAAGATTGGCAGCCATTATGAAATCAAACAACAACAAGTGCTGGCAAGGATGTGGGGAAAAGGGTTCTCTTGTACATTGCTGGTGGGGCTGCAAATTGGTGCGGCCAATTTGAAAAGCAGTATGGAGATTCCTGGGAAAGCTGGGAATGGAACCACCATTTGACCCAGCTATTGCCCTTCTCGGACTATTCCCTGAAGACCTTAAAAGAGCGTATTACAGGGATACTGCCACATCGATGTTCATAGCAGCACAATTTACAATAGCTAGATTGTGGAACCAACCCAGACGCCCTTCAATGGATGAATGGATTAAAAAAATGTGGCATCTATACACCATGGAGTATTACGCAGCACTAAAAAATGACAAAATCTTGGAATTTGCAGGGAAATGGATGGCACTAGAGCAGATTATGCTTAGTGAAGCTAGCCAATCTCTAAAAAACAAATACCAAATGTCATCTTTGATATAATGAGAGCAACTAAGAATAAAGCAGGGAGGAAGAGCAGGAAGAAAAGATTAACTTTAAACAGAGACATGAGGTGGGAGGGAAAGGGAGAGAAAAGGGGAATTGCATGGAAACGGAGGGAGACCCTCATTGTTATACTAAATTACATATAAGAGGTTGTAAGTGGAATGGGAAAATAAACAAGGTGAGAAATGAATTACAGTAGAGGGGGTAGAGAGAGAAGATGGGAGGGGAGGGGAGGGGGGATAGTAGAGGATAGGAAAGGTAGCAGAATACAACAGTTACTATTATGGTATTATGTAAAAATGTGGATGTGTAACCCATGTGATTCTACAATCTGTACTTGGGGTAAAAAAGGGAGTTCATAACTCACTTGAAGCTAATGTATGCTAATGTATGAAATATGATATGTCAAGAGCTTTGTAGGGTTTTGAACAACCAATAAAAAAAAAAAGAAAAAAAAAAAAGAAACATGTACATTTAGTTATTTCTTTTTCACTAGTATTGTGCATTTCATGTACAATTTTTTATTTATTTCTTACATCTGAATACAAAAGAGAAATATACCTTTAAAATTTATTACAAAAAGAAAGTGAAGTTGAAACATTGGATATGGAAGGGAAAGTGGTGTATAAAATGTGATCAATTTCTCCATTCTCACCCAAGTAAAGCATATCTAATTCCTAGATAACTAATTCTCAGATTGTTTTTGAAAAGATATTTTAAACTGATATGATTAACAACCTATAGATTAATTTTTTTAAAGAGAGAGAGAATTTTAATATTCATTTTTTATTTTCGGCTGATACAACATCTTTGTTTGTATGTGGTGCTGAGGATCGAACCCGGGCCGCACGCATGTCAGGCAAGCGTGCTACCACTTGAGCCACATCCCCAACCCCCTATAGATTAAATTTAACTACAACTTCTCTACATTTCTTTAATCCTGTTTCCTATTACACTTTCCCCATAAATGAACCATTTCATCATCAAAACCTGTTTGCTTAGTCCTTAGGAGAAAAATTCCCCAAAGTTTAAACACACTCAGAAAGAAAGGTCAGAAAACGAAGCTTTAATAGATTCAACATAAAAGAAGAAATAGTTTCCTCTTCCTCCCCCATAAAAATGCTGATAATTATAATATTATGAAGAACATAGCATAGTTTTAAGATCTGAATGACTTTAAAAAAAATTATTCTAATTAGTTATACATGACAGTAAATGCATTTTGACGCATCATACATAAATGGAATATAACTTCTCATTCTTCTGGTTGGACATGATGTAGAATAACACCAGTCATGTAAACATATATACTCATAGGGTAATAATGTCCCAACCATTCTACTATCCCTTCTATCTTTATACCACCTCCCCTCCCTTCACTCCCCTCTGCCTAAACTGAAGTACCTCTGTTTTTCCTTACCTTCCCTCTTATTGTGAATTAGCATACACATACCACAGAAAAGGTTTGGCCTTTGGTTTGGGGAATTGGCTTATTTCACTTAGAATGTTATTCTCCAGCTCCATTCATTTAACAGAAAATGCCATAATTTCATAATTTTTAAAATTTTTTATCTGTGTTAATTAGTTATACAGGATAGTAGAATGCATTTATGCACTTTGATATATCATACATAGATGGGATATAATTTCTCATTTTTCTGAGTCTACATGTTCAGAATCATATTGGTCATGTAGTCACATACAGTAATAATGTCTGTTTCACTCTACTATCTTTCCTATCCCCATATCCTCTCCTTCCCCTCCCATCACTTCCTTCTACTTAACCTAAGGTAATACTATTCTTCCCTAGTGCCCCATGCTTTATTATAAATAAACATCTGCATATTAGAGAAAACATTTGGCCATTGGTTTTGTGAGATTGGCTTATTTTTCTTAGCATGATATTCTCCAACTCCAACCATTTATTGACAAATGCCATAATTTCACTCTTCTTTAAAAAAGGAGCAATATTCCATTGAGTATATATACCATATTTTCTTTATCCATTCATCAGTTGAGGGATACCTAGGTTGGTTCCATAGTCTAGCTATTGTGAATTGAGCTGCTTTAAACATTGATGTGGCTGTGTCACTATAGTCTGCTGATTTTAGTTCCTTTGGGTATAAACCAAGGAGTGGGATGCCTAGGTCAAATGGTGATTCCATTCCAAGTTTTCTGAGGGATCTGCATACTGCTTTCCATATTGGTTGCAACAATTTGCAGTCCCACCAGCAATATACATGTGTAACATTTTCACCAATCCTCACCAACATTTATTGTTGCCTATATTCCTGATGATTCCCATTCTAAAAGGAGATAAAATCTTAGAGTAGCTTTGATTTGCATTTCTCTAATTGCTAGAGATGTTGAACACTTTTTCATATATTTGTTAATCAATTGTATTTCTTCATCTGTGAACTGTCTGTTCATTCCTTAGCCCATTTATTGTTTTTATTTCTTTGGTGTTGAGTTTTTTGAGTTATCTATGTATCCTACAGATTAATGCTTTATCAGATGTGAATGCGATAAAGATTTTCTCCCAATCAGTAGCTTCTCTCCTCATGTTATTCATTGTTTCCTTTACTGAGAGGAAGCTTTTTAATTTGAATCCATCCCATTTATTGATACTTGATTTTACTTCTTGTGCTTTAGGAATCTTGTTAAGGAAGTCAGATCCTAGGCCCATGTGGTACAGATTTTGGCCTATTTTTTCTTCTATTGGGCACAGAGTCTCTGTTATAGTGCCTAAGTCTTTGATCCACTGTGAGTTGATTTTTGTGCAGGATGAGAGAACTTTAATTTCATTTTATTACATATGGATTTCCAGTTTTGCCAGCACCATTTGTTGAATAGGTTATCTTTTATCCAGTGAATATTTGTGACACCTTTGTCTAGTATGGAATAACCATGTTTACGTGGGCTTTTATCTGTGTCCTCTATTCTGTACTATTAGTCTACAAGTCTCTTTTGGTGCCAATACCATGCCATTTTGTTACTATAGCTCTGTAGTGTAGTTTAAGGTCTGGTATTGTGATGTCTCCTGCTTCACTTTTCTTGCTAATGATTACTTTAGCTATTCTAGGTCTCTTATTATTCCAAATAAATTTCATGATTTCTTTTTCTATTTCTATAAAGAATGTCATTGGGATTTAATAGGAATTTCATTAAATCTGTATAACACTTTTGGTAGTATGGCCACTTTGACAATATTAATTCTGTCTATCCTGGAGCATGGGAGATCTTTCCATCTTCTGAGGTTTTCTTCAATTTCTTTTTTTAGTGTTCTGTAGTTTTCATTGTAGAGACCTTTCACCTCTTTTGTTAGATTGATTCCCAGGTAGTTTATTTTTTTAAGGCTATTGTTAATGGAGTAGTTTTTCTATTTTTTTCTTTCAGTGGATTCATCACTGATGTATAAGAATGCATTTGATTTATGGGTGTTGATTATGTATCCTGCTACTTTGCTGAATTCATTTATTAGTTCTAGAAGTTTTCTGGTGGAAATTTTTGGATCTTCTAGATAAAGAATCATGTCATCAGCAAATAGTGATAATTTGAATAATTATTTACCTATTTGTATCCCTTTAATTTCTTTCTTTAATTGTGGCTAGATTTTCAAGAATGAAGTTCAATAGAGGTGATGAAAGAGGACATCCTTGTCTTGTTCCAATCTTTATCAGGAATTATTTCACTTTTTCTCCATTTAGAATGTTGCTGGCCTTGTGTTTAGTATATATAGCTATTACAATGTTGAGGTATCTTCCTACTATCCCTAGTTTTTCTAGTGTTTTGAACATGAAGGTGTGCTGCATTTTGTCAAATGCTTTTCTGCATCTATTGAGATGATCATATGATTCTTGTTTTTAAGTCTATTAATATGATTTATTATGTTTATTGATTTCTACATCCCTGGAGTGAATTGCACTTGATTGTGGTGCACTATCTTTTTAATATGTTTTTGGACACAGTTAGCCAGAATTTTATTAAGATTCTTTGCATCTATATTCATCAGGGATATTTGTCTGAAATTTTCTTTCCTTGATGTGTCTTTGTCTGGTTTTGTTATCATGGTGATATTAGCCTGATAGAATTAGTTTGGAAGATTTCCCTTCTTTTTTATCTCATGAAATATTTTGAGGAAGGAGTATTGGTGTTCATTCTTATTTTCAAGTCTTGTAGAACTTGACTGAGAATCTATCTGGTCCTAGGCTTTTCTTGTTTGTAGGCTTATAATGGCATTTTCTATTTCATTACTTTAAATTGATCTGTTTAAATCATGTATGATCTCCTCATTCAGTTTTCATAGATCATGTCTCTAGAAATTTGTCAATATCTTTCATAATTTATATTTTATTAGAGTACAAATTTTCAAAATAGTTTTTCATTATCTTCTGTGTTTCAGACATATTTCCTTCTTCATCTTGTATTTTAGTAATTTGTTTTTTCTCTCCTTTTTTCTTTCCTTCAATGACCAGGTGTTTATGTATTTTATTTGTTTTTTCAAATAACCAACGTTTTTGTTTTGTCAATTTGCTCAATTGTTTCTTTTGTTTTGATTTCATTGATTTCAGCCCTAATTTTAATGATTTTAAGGCTAAGTGATATTCCACTCTGGATATATATCACATTTTCTTTATCCATTCACCTGTTGAAGGGCACATAGTTAGTTCCATAATTTAGCTATAGTGAATTGAGCTGCTGATTTTAAGTTTGGGGGTATAAAACATTGGGATATCTTAGTCAAATGGTGGTTCCATTCCAAGTTTTCTGAGGGATCTCCATACTGCTTTCCAGAGTGGTTGCACCAATTTGCAGTCCCACCAGCAATGTATGAGTGTACCTTTTCCCCCACATCCTCACAAACATTTAGTTTTACTTTTTATTCTTGATAATTGCTGTTCACACTGGACTGAGATAAAATTTTAGAGTAGTTTTGATTTGTATTTGTCTACTTGCTAGAGATGATGAATGCTTTTTTATATATTTGTTGATTGATTGTATTTCTATTATATTTCTTCTTCTGTGAAGTGTCTGCTCAGTGCCTTGGCCTATTTATGGATTTTTTTTTTTTTTTGGTCTTAAGTCTTATGAGTTCTTTTTATATCCTGGAAACTAATGCTCTATTTGAGGTGCATGCGGTAAAGACTTTCTCCTTCTGTCGGCTCCTCTCTTCACTTTATTGATTGTTTTCTTTGCTTAAAAGAAGCTTTTTAGTTTGAATCCATCCTATTTATTGATTCTTGATTTTATTTTTGTGCTTTAGGAGTGTTTTTAAAGAAGTCAGTTTCTAATCCAACATGGTGAGGATTTGGGCCTACTTTTTCTTCTGTTAGGCTCAAGGTCTAGTGCCTAAGTGTTTGATCCATTTTGAGTTGAGTTTTGTAAAGAGTGAGAAATAGGAGTTTAACTTTATTTTATTACATATGGATTTCCAGTTTTCCCAGAAGCATTGTTGAATAGGCTATCTTTTCTCCAATGAACTTTTTTTACACCTTTGTCTAGTATTAGATAACTGTTTATGTGGGTGTGTCTCTGTGTCTTCTGTTCTGTCCCATTGGTCTACATGTCTGTTTTTGTACCAATACCATGTCATTTCATTTTATTAATAGACTATAATATCTTTCAATCAGTACAAAGTGTATCTTAAAATTTTACCATAATTTAAAGGGAAGTAAGAAATCTTACATTCTAGTTAATTACATTATAACCTTTCTACTTTTGATAATGACTATTCAACAGATAAAAAATATCAACATAGATTTTTAAAAGTAAGAGAACCAAAGAGACATATTTCTATATTTTATATACATTATCAAATACCCTAAAAGAAGTATCCCTAGAATAAAGGGATTCACATTCTTGCATTTAATAAAATATTTTAATGAGGCATATGTTTTTTCACTCTATGCACACCATCCTTTTGATCAAAGTTGTTCTTTCATGTAACTTCGCACATAAAAAATATGCATATATTACCAATACTAGTTGTATCAACAATTTTTGTCATCTAGAGTAAATAAATCAGCTTTCTGGTTTTCCAGGCAATGTCATGTGAATTTCAGATACATTATTTTTCAGTAAAAATAGAAAAGCTGAAAATTGAACATCAGACTCTTAGGAGGCAATATATTACAATGGTTAAGAGAACTTATTTCATGTGGGCAAGATATTTTAATGTTTTAAAACATTGAATCCTAAGAGCCTACAAATTTTAGGTTTTAGGAAATACACTTTAAGTGATGAATCAATCACTTAATAACTGAAAATCATGGGAATAAATTTCCTCTTAATATATTATAATCTTTTGAGACCTTGGGAAAATTAATTGCCTTGCTTAGACTCCATTTCTTCAACTGAAAAAAATTCTGCACAGTCTTTAATGAGATGCTTTGTGTAACTTATGAAATTGTGAGAGCGTATATAGTAATTACATTTAAAATTCTAGTTAATGCCTTTACTGGCAAAAGTAGCAGTAGTTGTGGTAGTGTTAGTAGTGGCATTATAAGCAATGAACTACAGAGCTGCTGCCATTCCCAGAGGCCCAATTTAGTAACTAATCATAGTGTTAACAAAACTCTTTTAATCCAGTAGTTTTACCATGACCCACATCCACATAATTACTATTTAGCCTGCATAAATGATACTACTAATGGCATTGGGAAGTATATCACCTTTGTGAGCAAAAGCTACAATCATTTAATTATTCTTGAATTCAATTGAGAAGTGTGTTCTGACAATTTTCTCAGTTCCTAGGTAGGAATCCTCTCAAACTTACTGTAGAATAAATCTAACATTTTTCATTCTCTAATTTCATCAATGTTCAATGTAGAATACTTATCCTTTAGATTTGTGAAGGTATTTGTGAAATTATACAGGAAATATGCTTGACAGCATTGTTGTGACTTAGGAAACTTGCCACAAATATCAATTACTAGTTGTTTTGAGGTATGAGAGAATATGAAATAGGTTTAATGAGATATAAAGGAAGCATAAAGAAATAAAATTTTAATTTACAATTTCTGCATACTTTTCTTGGCATGTGAACTCATTAAAACAGTCTCTTCTAAGATCTGTTATTCTCAAATGTTTGTGTAATCTGTAAATATACATGTATACTATTAATTAGTAACCTAATTAAGAGATTAGTAAAAATTATATAATGTTGAGAGCCACAGCCGAAGGGGCCCCAGCAAACTTTCAGACTGCCAGCTGATGAACTGAAGGGGCCCCAGCAAACTTTCAGACTGCCAGCTGATGATTGGCTCACAGCGGCCCCAGCAACATCTAGCTGATTGGCTCCTCTGCGGTGATGCTCATTGGGCTGTTTCCCTGCCCTTTCAGACCACGGAGCTGCTCATTGGGGGACTTTTTTGGGGTTCCGCCCATGCGACCCAGCCAATCGGCCTCAAGAGCAGGAGGATTGTGGGAGGAAGAGGTTGTTGGGGTGTGTGGCTTGTGGGAAGCCGGTGGTGGCAGTTGGGTTCTGAGGGTTTTTTCCTGAGGAGCTGTTTTGTTTATCTTGTGTGGTTCTAAAAATAAAGTTAGTTTCTTTTGACAAGTGGCTCCTGAATTGTGCCCAGCCAGACTGCGGCATTTGGTGGCCCGTACGGGGAGAACCCGCGACCTTGGCGTTATCAGCACCAAGCTCTAACCAACTGAGCTAACCGGCCTCACACCGTCCACGGGCTGGGCCTCGATCAGAAGGACTTGGGCCCCCCACGAGCGGCGCCGGGGCACGCCACCGGGTATATAATATTGAGAAACCTATATTTTAGGTAACTCCCAAACATTATATATTTATCATACAATCAAGATCAAATTATTCTAAGGATCCTGAGGATGACCAGACCACCATAAACCATCTTGAGATCAGTCTTGTGACCTCATTCCTATGTATCTTCCCATAACTATTCCTCAGCATGTTTTTTTGTTTTTGTTTTTTTCTTTTTTTTTTTAGGAAAAGAGCAGTGAACCCCCAGAATATTTCTCATTCCTTTGAGAGTGCCCACATTCTCCCCTTGAACATTTAACTATTTTTCCTGAAAAAAAAAAAAGAAAAAGAAAAGAAAAAGTAAAAGAAAGAAAGATAAAAACAGAAGCTTTGGCTGGAATTATAACTCAGTGGTAGAGAGCTTGAATGGCATGTGTGAGGCACTGGGTTTGATTCTCAGAACCACATATATATAAATAAAATAAAAGTCCATTGACAACTAAAACATATTTTTAAAAATTCTATGCCTATGAATAACATATTGAAATTATTTTCTTTTATGTACGACAAGAATGCTGCTAGTCCTGAGTTTTGTTCCCTCTTCTCTCTGGCCAATCTTTGGACCTTCCTAAGATAGTAAATAGTTTTCCCACTTTACAAACTAAGAGCTACAATAATTCATTAATTTGCTCAACATCTTTGAGTAAATAAGTGGAATAATCCGGATGAAAACACATGTATGTTTAGCATCTTTTTACAATTTTTTTTTTCTTTTATACTAACTTCCCCTATAAAGAACACAGATATTACTTACTTCAAATTGAGGTGTTAGTTGCTTGGTGCATTTCTTCAGTTAAAAAAAAAAAAAAAAAAAAAAACGCAAAAATACTTCCAAAGCAATACTAGTAATTTACCCTACTGTAAAAATACATAATGATGTAGTTTCTCCACATGCTTTGAAATATTATATATTTTCAATGTGTGGTTGTTAATGTTGTTTTGTTTTGTTTAATCCTTCTTTTCATGATGTGCTACTTTATTATTATAATAAATAGTTTTGATAATATTTCATTCTGGTGTATGGCATGTCTTTTCCTCATTGTAACATTGCCTTTTAGTAAAAAAAAAGTTTTATATTTTTATGTAATACCATTTTTCGAGATTATATTGAGATGTATCTGCCTAATCCCAAATCACAAGACTTATTTCCTATATTTACTGCTAGAAATTTTTAAGATGAGAATTCTATTAGTTAATTTTACAGTTTTAGTAGACAGAAGTTCTGAAATTTCCAAAAAAAAAAAAAAAAAAAAAAAAATTAAAAGCACATAACTAAGCAGCCAAGTCAATATTTGAAGCAAATAGTGGTTACAATACTACATGTGCATTGCTGTATTCCCCATCATTTATCAATGTATTACACATTTACAACTCATAGAATTATACTTAACAGCTTTAGAAAAAAATATAGACAACACAAATTAAACCTTCTGAAATCTGCAGTCCTATGAGTTTTAGTAAATATGTAGAGTTGTGCAGTTATCATTGAAATGTTTTAGAACATTTACATAATCTTAAAAGACTGTCTTTTGGTCTTTGACATTCAACCATCTTTTGATTCCTAGTCCCAGAAAACAACTTATATTTTTTCTCTCACCAAAATTTACATTTTCTAGAAATATTTTATAAAATGTATGTAAATAAAAAGATAATCTGTTATGTAAACAAAATCACATGCAATCTTTTGTATCAAATTTTTTAAACATGATCTTTTTGAAGTTCATTCATGTTGTTTTTTGTATCAGTATTTTATCCTAATTCAATGCTGAGTAATATTTTTGTATTTATACCATAACTTCTTTATTCATTCACCTATTGATGAATAAATTTTGTTTATTGTAGTCATGTGCTAATATGAATAAATCTTCTATAAGCATTTTTCTACACATCTGTGTCAGCATATGTGTTCTGTGTAGTAAATATCTGGGAGTAGAACTGTTAGGCACTATATATGGATACTTAACTTTATAACAAATAAACAAATTTTGGAAATATTTGAGTTATTGTTGTATTTTATCTATTATGTATTTCCAAATACTCACATGTGAGACAATGCAAGAAGATTTAGGAGTGAGTTGATTGGGTTATGAGAGCCTTATCCCAATAATTGAATTAATCCTTTTATAGGTATTAACTGAGTGGTAACTGAAAGCAGGTAGGCTGTAGCTGGAGAAGGTGGGTCACTGGTTATGTGCCTATGGGGTCTATATTTTGTCTTTTTTTTTTTTTTTTTTTTTTGACTAGAGCTCTATCTCCCACTCTACTTCCTGGCATGATGTTTCCAGCTGCTTTCTTCCACCACACTCTTCTGCCCTGAGTCCTGAGAAGTGGAGTCCACCATTATGAACTGAGTCCTTGGAAACTGTGAGCTCCCAAATAAACTTTTCTTTGTATAAAATTGTTCACTTCAGGTCTTGTGGTCACACCATAAAAAAAATGACTAAGACAGTTATAATTAAGATTCTCACTATCAAGGTATAAAGATTCCAGTTTTCTAATTAGTCCGTTCACATCTTTAATGGCATTTTGGTATTGGGTATTATGAGATTTTTTAAATTTGTAGATTTGTATTCACTTCCCTGATAACAAATGACAATGAAGAAATATTCAAGTTTATCAGAAATCTTACTTCTTACAAGTGTACATTGAAATTATTTACTCAATTTTTTTTATTTTTTATTTTTATTTTTTTCATCTTTCATACATTTTATTCAAGTAAGTTATGCATTTCTATTTTTACCCCAAATACAAATTGCAGAATCACATCAGTTACACATTCACAATGTTTACATGATGCCATATTAGTGACTGTTGTATTCTGCTGCCTTTCCTATCCCCTAATATCCCCCCTCCCCTGCCCTCCCATCTTCCCTCTCTATCTCATCTGTTGTTGTTCCGTTCTCTCCCTTCCCCCCCCTCTCCCCTCGCAACCTCATATATGTGATTTCGTATAATGATGAGGGTTTCCTTCCGTTTCCATGCAATTTCCCTTCTCTCTCCCTTTCCCTCCCATCACTCGTCTCAGTTTAATGTTAATCTTTTACTCATGCTCTTTTCCCCTGTTCAGTTCTTAGTTGCTCTCCTTAAATCAAAGAAGACATTTGGCATTTGTTTTTTAAGGATTGGCTAGCTTCACTTAGCATAATCTGCTCTAATGCCATCCATTTCCCTGCAAATTCCATGATTTTGTCATTTTTTAGTGCTGCATAATACTCCATTGTGTATAGATGCCACATTTTTTTTTATCCATTCATCTATTGAAGGGCATCTAGGTTGGTTCCACAGTCTAGCTATTGTGAATTGTGCTGCTATGATCATTGATGTGGCAGTATCCCTATAGTATGCTCTTTTAAGGTCCTCAGGGAATAGTCCAAGGAGGGCAATAGCTGGGTCAAATGGTGGTTCCATTCCCAGCTTTCCCAGGAATCTCCATACTGCTTTCCATATTGGCCGCACCAATTTGCAGTCCCACCAGCAATGTACAAGTGTACCCTTTTCCCCACATCCTCGCCAGCACTTATTGTTGTTTGACTTCCTAATGGCTGCCAATCTTACCGGAGTGAGATGGTATCTTTGGGTGGTTTTGATTTGCATTTCTCTGACTGCTAGAAATGGTGAGCATTTTTTCATGTACTTATTGATTGATTGTATGTCCTCTTCTGAGAAGTGTCTGTTCAGGTCCTTGGCCCATTTGTTGATTGGGTTATTTGTTATCTTATTGTTTAATTTTTTGAGTTATTTGTATATTCTGGAAATTAGGGCTCTATCTGAAGTGTGAGGAGTAAAGATTTGTTCCCAGGATGTAGGCTCCCTATTTACCTCTCTTATTGTTTCTCTTGCTGAGAAAAAACTTTTTAGTTTAAGTAAGTCCCATTTGTTTATTCTTGTTATTAACTCTTGGGCTACGGGCGTCCTATTAAGGAATTTGGAGCCTGACCCCACAATATGTAGATCGGAGCCAACTTTTTCTTCTATCAGACACAGTGTCTCTGATTTGATATCAAGCTCCTTGATCCATTTTGAGTTAACTTTTGTGCATGGCAAGAGAAAGGGATTCAATTTCATTTTGTTGCATATGGATTTCCAATTTTCCCAGCACCATTTGTTGAAGATGCTATCCTTCCTCCATTGCATGTTTTTAGCCCCTTTATCAAATATAAGAAAGTTGTAATTTTGTGGATTGTTTTCTGTGTCCTCTATTCTGTACCATTAATCCACCTGCCTGTTTTGGTACCAGTACCACGCTGTTTTTGTTACTATTGCTTTGTAGTACAGTTTGAAATCTGGTATCGCTATACCTCCAGATTCACACTTCCTGCTTAGAATTGTTTTTGCTATTCGGGGTCTTTTGTTATTCCATATGAATTTCATGATTGCTTTCTCTATTTCTACAAGAAATGCCATTGGGATTTTGATTGGCATCCCATTAAACCTGTAGAGAACTTTGGGTAATATTGCCATTTTCATAATGTTAGCTCTTTCCTATCCATGAACAGGGTACATTTTTCCATCTTCTAAGATCTTCTTCTCTCTCTCTCTTTAGGGTTCTGTAGTTTTCATTGTATAAATCTTTCACCTCTTTTGTTAGGTTTATTCCTAAGTATTTTATTTTTTTTTTTTGAGGATATTGTGAATGGAATGGTTTTCCTCATTTCCATTTCAGAATTTTTGTTGCTGATATACAAGAATGCCTTTGATTTATGCGTGTTGATTTTATATCCTGCCACTTTGCTGAATTCATTTATTAACTCTAGCAGTTTCTTTGTAGACCCTTTTGGGTCTGTTAAGTATATTATCATCTCATCCACAAATAGCGATAATTTAAGTTCTTCTTTTTCTATTTTTATGCCTTTAATGTCTTGTCTGTCTAATTGCTCTGGTTAGTATTTCAAGAACTAAATTGAATAGAAGTGGTGAGAGAGGGCATCCCTGTCTAGTTCCAGATTTTAGAGGGAATGCCTTCAGTTTTTCTCCATTTAGAATGATGTTAGCCTGAGGCTTAGCATATATAGCTTTTACAATGTTGAGGTAAGTTCCTGTTATCCCTAGTTTTTCTAGTGTTTTGAACACAAAGGGATGCTGTACTTTGTCAAATGCTTTTTCTGCATCTATCGAGATGATCATATGGTTCTTATCTTTAAGTCTGTTGATGTGGTGAATAACATTTATTGATTTCCATATATTGAACCAGCCTTGCATCCCAGGGATAAATCCTACTTGATCATGGTGCACAATTTTTTTGATATGCTTTTGCATTCGATTCGCCAGGATTTTATTGAGAATTTTTGCATCTAAGTTCATTAGAGATATTGGTCTACAGTTTTCTTTCTTTGAAGTGTCTTTGCCTGGTATTGGGATCAGGGTTATGTTGGCCTCATAGAATGAATTTGGAAGAGGTCCTTCTTTTTCTATTTCTTGAAATAGCTTGAAAAGTATTGGTATTAATTCTTCTTTGAAGGTTTTGTAAAACTCTGTTGTATACCCGTCCGGTCCCGGGCTTTTCTTAGTTGGTAGTCTTTTGATGGCCTCTTCAATTTCTTCTTTTGTTATTGGTCTGTTTAAATCGTGTGTGTCTTCCTGACTCAATCTGGGCAGATCATATGACTTAAGAAATTTATCGATATCTTCACTATCTTCTATTTTATTGGAATATAGGGTTTCAAAATACTTTTTAATTATCTTCTGTATTTCTGTAGTGTCTGTTGTGATATTGCCTTTTTCATCCCGTATGTTTGTAATTTGCGTTCTCTCTCTTCTTCTCTTCGTTAACATGGCTAAGGGTCTGTCAATCTTATTTATTTTTTCAAAGAACCAACTTCTGGGGCTGGGGATGTGGCTCAAGCGGTAGCGCGCTCGCCTGGTGTGCGTGCGGCCCGGGTTCGATCCTCAGCACCACATACAAAGATGTTGTGTCCGCCGAGAACTAATAAATAAATATTAAAAAAAAAAAAAAAAAAAAAACAAAGAACCAACTTTTAGTTTTATCAATTTTTTCAATTTTTTTTTTTTGTTTCAATTTCGTTGATTTCTGCTCTGATTTTAATTATTTCTTGTCTTCTGCTATATTTGCTGTTGTTTTGCTCTTCCTTTTCTAAGGTTTTAAGATGTAGTGTGAGTTCATTTATTTGTTGGTTTTTTTATTTTTTTGAGGAATGAACTCCAGGAAATGAATTTCCCTCTTAAAACTGCTTTCATTATGTCCCATAGATTCCAGTATGTTGTGTCTGTATTGTCGTTTATCTCTAGGAATTTTTTGATTTCCTCCTTTATATCTTCTGTAACCCATTGTTCATTCAGTAACATATTGTTCATTTTCCAGGTGATGCAGGATTTTTCCTTCCTTCTTTTATCGTTGATTTCCAGTTTCATTCCATTATGGTCAGATATGGTGCATGGTATTATCTCCACACCTTTATATTTACTGAGAGTCGCCCTATGGCATAATATATGGTCTATCTTTGAGTAGGATCCATGTGCTGCTGAGAAGAATGTGTATCCACTTGATGATGGTTGATATATTCTATATATGTCGGTTAAGTCTAGGTTATTGATTGCGTTATTGAGTTTTATAGTTTCTTTGTTCAGCTTTTGTCTAGAGGATCTGTCCAATGGCGAGAGTGGTGTGTTGAAGTCCCTCATAATTATTGTGTTGTGGTCTATTTGACTCTTGAACTTGAGGAGAGTTTGTTTTATGAACGTTGCAGCACCATTGTTTGGTGCATACAAATTGATAATTGTTATGTCTTGATGGTGGATGGTTCCTTTTAACAGTATATAGTGTCCTTCTTTATCCCTTTTGATTACCTTAGGTTTGAAGTTGACTTTATTCGATATGAGAATGGCCACTCCTGCTTGCTTCCGAGGGCCATGTGAGTGGTATGATTTTTCCCAACCTTTCACCTTCAGTCTGTGTATGTCTTTTCCTATCATATGAGTCTCCTGAAGGCAGCATATTGTTGGATTTGTTTTTTTAATCCAGGTTACCAGCCTATGTCTCTTGATTGGTGAATTTAAGCCATTAACATTTAAGGTTACAATTGGAATATGGTTTGTACTTCCAGTCATGTTTATTTATTTATTTATTTTAGATTGGCTAGTTTTCCCTCTTTGGTTATTTTTCTCCCCCTTTACTGAGATACCTCCCACTGTTAGTTTTGGGCGCTATTTTTCAATTCCTCTTCTTGTAGTATTTTGCTCAACATGCTTTGCAGTGCTGGTTTTCTGGCTGCGAATTCTTTTAGCTTTTGTTTATCATGAAATATTTTAATTTCATTGTCAAATCTGAAGCTTAGTTTTGCTGGATACAGTATTCTTGGTTGGAATCCATTATTTTTTAGTGTTTGAAATACGTTGTTCCAGGATCTTCTCGCTTTCAAAGTCTGTGATGAAAAATCAGTCATTAACCTAATTGGTTTACCCCTAAATGTAATCTGCCTCCTTTCGCTCCTAGCTTTTAGTATTCTCTCCTTGTCCTGTATGTTAGCTATCTTCATAATTATGTGTCTTGGAGTTGGTCTGTTATGGTTTTGGATGTTTGGGGTCCTGTAAGCTTCCAGGATTTGGCAATCCATTCCATCTTTCATCTCTGGGAAGTTTTCTAGTATTATCTCCCTTAGTAAGCTATCCATTCCTTTGGACTGATTCTCTGTGCCTTCTTCTATCCCAATGACTCTCAAATTTGGTCTTTTGATAAGATCCCATATCTCTTGGATAGATTGCTCGTGAGATTTCAACATCTTTTCTGTGTTGACTATATTCTTTTCAAGTTGATAAACTTTGTCTTCATTATCTGATGTTCTGACTTCTACTTGATCTAGTCTGTTTGTAATATTCTCATTAGCGCTTTTAATCTGATTTACGGTTTCTTGCATTTCTATGATTACAGCTTGATTTTTTTTTAACACCTCTATCTCCTGATAAAGCTCATTCTTTACTGATTGAATTTGTGTGGTTAGTTCCTCTTCAAAATATACTTTCAATGCTTGGATTTGCTGTCTCATGTCTTCTCTAATATTCCGTTCCATCTGAATTAGGTATGCCTTGATTTCTTTCCCTGTCCATGTTTCTGTTTCTTCTATTTCTTCCTGTATATTTAGATTGTCCTGCATTGTTTGTAACCCTTTTTTCCCTTGTTTTTTCATATTGTTCACGTTGCTTTCCAGCTTTGTTTGACTGCTTTCTCCTATACATTTGTTTTGGCTTTGTATATCTCTGTTGTCTCTCTTTTGTGTTGGGAGATTATGCCTAGAAATGTTGGACTTTGTTGTGCTTTAAAGCAGATTCATTCAATTCATATAAGGCTTCTAGGTTCTGTATGCATATAATGATTTGCTGTTTGTTCTTAGGACTATATGTTTAGGTTGGGTGCTCTGGTGGTACGATGGTTAGTATGTCTTGGCTACTTTAGAAGATTGCTCCACTGAAGGTGGATACTACCGGGCAATTGGATCAGGGTGTTGTTAGTAGCTAGGTATTTGGGAGTCTTATAGACAGCCTCGAGATATTCACCTATTTGCATTTAGACAATTACACGCAATGGAAGATGTAATGCTTGAGATGAGAGTTGGGGGGTAGGGGAATGAAGGTGCTGTTAAAAAGAAAAAAGGATGGAGGGAGGGATAGATTAGAGGGGAATGAAAAGAACAATAAAACTTGAAATGGGATAGAAAGAGAGAAGGAGTAGGGGGAAAGGAACAGGGAGAGAATAAGGAGAGAAAAAAAAATATCGGCAGCAGCAACAACAACAAAAAAAAAAAAAAATTAAAGTCTTGGAGATCCACCTTCTTCTCTTCCAGTAGGCGGAGCTGTGCCCTCCAAGCGGAGCGTCTGCTCTCTACCTGCCGAGAGCTATCTCTGTAGGGCGTCTCCTGGGAGTCTCTCAGACTTGTCAGTCCAGAGCCATTTCACTTCTCCAGCTCTTAACCCCCTTCCTCCTGTCAGCCTGCCAGCCAGGTCCTGTTCCCCAGAAGTGATTCTCCAGAGGTCTAGTTACACTTGCAGCCCTACCGCGTGTCCCTTTTAAGCCCCAGTGCTGTGGTAAACTGGCGGCTAAGACCCTAATGGTCACCGCTGGTGATATGGGGGGCTGGGGGTCTGGGATCCCCTCTGCTTCCCTATGGACACAACCCCTGAGAAGTCAATGAGGTTTCCTGGCTGCCTGTACCAGTATGGGAAGCCACGCACCTGCTAAAGTGGATTCTGCTGGGAAGGAATTCCGCCGGCCGAACTCCGATGACGTCACCTCTCTGCTATGGCAGGCCCCAGGCTCCTTGCCGGAGTGTCCGAGGGGAGGGGTGGGACTGGTCCGGCCCGGTTTGCCTCAGCTCCTGACTCGTGGGGGCTTGGCTAAAGACTTCTTCCTGCCAAGCTGTGTCTCGGCATCTAGCAGGACCCAGTCACTTTGGCTGCGGGCGGGTGGACAGATCTGCAGCTGTGTCCGTGGTGCGCGGACTGTGGAAGGTGAATCTGGAACTCCGCGTCTAGTGGCAGGGTCCCGCTCGTCCGGGTCACACAGACGCTTTAAAAAAATCCTAGTAGCTCCCGGGTGGTCTCTCTTCAGTGGAATTTTGCTAGGAGAATCTCCGTTGGTAGGATCCAAGAGTTATCCTTGCGACTTTATGACCCCATCACTGGGAGTGCATTGAAAGTGCAGCCTTTCTGCCCGCCGCCATGTTGGATCCCTCGATCAACTGATTCTTGCCTTTCATTTTATTTATGTGGTGAACTGTATTTATTATTTTGTGTATGTTAAACCAACTTTTTCATCCCTGGAAAAAATCCACACAGTAATGATGTACTGTCTTTCTAATGTGTTAATAAGTGTAATTTGCTAATATTTTATTAAAGATTTAACTTCTATGTTAATCAAGGTTATTGTTCTCTACTTTCTTTTAAGTTCCCTTTTCTGGTTTTAGGGTTAGGATAATATTTGCTTCATAGAATCAATTTGGAAGTAATCCCGCATTATTCAATGGGACAATTTGAGGAGGATATTTTTTTTTTTTACATGTCTGCTGGTACCCAGCTCAGAATCCAAAGGTCATGAAGCTTTCTTTATTAGAAAGTTCTTAATTATGGTGTTAACCCCATTGCTTGATATTAGTCTTGTTATATTATAGATGTAAGGTGTCCCCCCAAACTCATGTGTGAGACAACAGAAGAAAGTTTGTAGGTGAAGTGATTAGATTATTAGAAAATGAATCTATTCAGTGCATTAATCTTTGGATAAAGATTAACTGGGTGGTAACTGTGAACAGGTAGGATGGGGCTGGAGGAGGTGGGACTATGCAGGGGTATGAACTTTAGGTTTACATTCTTTCTATGGTGAGAGGAGCTACCTCTTCTTCCCCTTTCCTCTGCTTCATGGTGCCATGTTTCCCCTGCCACATCCTTCAGCCAGGATGTTCTGCCTCCCCTCCAGCGCAGAGCAATGAAGTCAGTCATAAATTGACTGAAACTTCTGAAGCTATGAGCCCCCAAATAAACTTTCTTCCTCTAAAATTGTTCTGCTCCAGTTTTTTAGTCACAGCAATGGGAAAAGCTGACTAAAACAATTCTGTTTATTTAAGTATTTTCATGGTTCAATTTGAATAGTTGATAGAAGGATTGAAATTTTTCATCTTCTAATTTTCCAAGATTTGGGATATAAATTTTCATGGTAGTTTTTAATTATCTTGTGGTTTTCATAGTGTTTGTACTAAAATGTTCTTTTCCTCTCTAGCTTTATTAATCTGGTCTATTCTCTCTTATTTTAGTTAGGAGTTTATCAATCTTGTTTATCTTTTAAAAGAATCTCTTTGTTGCATTAATTTTATTGCTTTTCTATTCTCAACTTCATTAATTTGGGCTCTGATCTTAATTATTTCCTGTCTTCTACTGATTTTGTAAGTATTTTGGTATAAATTTTCTAAGGCCATACAATGTAACATTAGATTATTTATTTAAAATCTTTGTTTTTTATAAAGGTGATCGATGCTAAACTTAACTCTTAGAATTGCCTTTCCACTCTCCAAAAGATTTTGGTATGTTGGTTTCTGTTCTTATTTGTATAATTTTTAAAATTTTTTTCAATTAACCTCACAGATTGTTTCTTTTGCTGAAAAGAAACATTTTCGTTTGAGACCTTCCCATTTATTGATTCTTGATTTTAATTCTTGTGCTATAGGATTTCTATTAAAAAGTTGTGAACTAGTTTCACATAAAGAAAATTAAAAACTACTTTTTCTTCTAATAGATGCAGAGTCTTTGGTTTAATTCCTAGGTCCTTGATCCACTTTGAGTTGAGTTTTGTGCATGGTGAGAGATAGGGGTTTAATTTCATTTTGTTCCATATGAATTTCTAGTTTTCTTGGCAACCCTCACACATCAGAAAAAAATGAGTAACCCTATCAATAAATGGACCAAGGACATGAACAGACACAATCAATCAACAAATATATGAAAAAAAAAATGTTCATCATCTCTAGCAATTAGAGAAATGCAAATCAAAAATACTCTAAGATATCAACTCACTCCAGTCAGAATGGTAGCTATTATGAAGAGAAACAACAATAAGTGTTGGCAAGGATGTGGGGGGAAAGGCATAATGCCTTTGGTAGTGGGACTGCAAATTGGTGTAGCTAATATGGAAAGCAGTATGGAGATTCCTTGGAAAACTGGGAATGGAACCACCATTTGACCCAGGTATCCCTCTCCTCAGTCTATACCCAAAGGGCTTAAAAACAGCATACTAGAAGGCCACAGCCACATCAATGTTTATAGCAGCACAATTCACAATAGCTAAACTGTGGAACCAACCTAGATGCCCTTCAGTAGATGAATGGATAAAAAAAAATGTGACATTTATACACAATGGAATATTACTCAGCAATAAAAGAGAATAAAATCATGGAATTTTCAGGTAATTGGATGGAGTTATAGAAGATAATGTAAGTGAAGTTAGGCAATACCAAAAAACAAATGCTGAATGTTTTCTCTGATATAAGGTGATTGACTTATAGTGGGGTAGGGAGGTGGAGCATGGGAGGAATAGAAGAACTCTAGATAGGGCAGAGCATGGAAGGGAAAGGGTGGGGGCAAAGGGTTAGCAATGATAGTGGAATGTGGTGGACATCATTATCCAAAGTACATGTATGAAGACATGAATTGGGCTGGGGATGTGGCTCAAGTAGTAGCGCGCTCGCCTGGCATGTGTGCGGCCCAGGTTCGATCCTCAGCACCACGTACAAAGATGAGTCTGCCAAGTACTAAAAGAATAAATATTAAAAAAATTCTCTCTCTCCCTCTCCCTCTCTCTCACTCTTTCTTTAAAAAAAAAAAGACATGAATTGGTACGAACATACTTTATTACAACCAGAGATATGAAAAGTTGTGCCCCTTATGTGTAATAAGAATTGTAATTCATTCCACTCTCATGTATTTAAAAAATAAAATCAATTAAAGATAATTTTTAAAAATTCTCCCCTTATTTCTTCTATGATCCTTTCATCATTCAATAGTGAGCTATTTAATCAACAGTTGTTAAAATGATTCACTTTTATCTTTTTCTAATTTCATTCCAGTACTATATGATAAAATGCCAACAATTATCTCTAGTTTTTATACTTTATAAAACTTGCATTCTATAATATTGTCTACTTTATTTTTTAATATTTATTTTTTAGTTGTAGTTTGACTCAATACCTTTATTTTATTTATTTATGTTTATGTGGTGCTGAAGATCGAAACCAGGGCCTCCCAAGTTCTAGGTGAGTGCTCTACTGCTGAGCCACAACTTCAGCCCCTAATATGGCTTACTTTAAAGAAGCTTCCATGTGCTTCTGAGAAAAAAAGGGAATTCAATTGTTTATAAATAAAATTTTCTACAGATTTCTCTTGATTCCATAATTGTGTTTTTTTGTTCTGAAGAGTTTTAGTTCATGTCTGTTTGATCTGTCTATTAGTGAGAGTGATGTATTGAAATCATTCAGTTTTATCATGTTGGAGGCTTTCTGATTCTTTATATTAAAGAAGAACTTATTTTATATACATTCTGCACCATTGATTACGGCATATATATCACAATGTTTATATATTTTGTTGAATGATTCCCTTAACACTAATAAGTGGTCTTCTTTATATTTCATGATCCTCTCTTGACATCTGCTTTGTCAGATATGAGTAGCTAGTCCTGTTTGTTTTGATCTCTATTTACATAGTATAATGTGTTCCATCTTTTTATCATCAGCCTCTAGTTACCTTTACCAGTCAGCAGTCAGAAGGATTTCTTATAAACAGCATGTGGTTGGGTCCAGTTTTTTTTATTATTATTATTATTCTGCTAATCTATATATTTTGATTAAATAGTTTTGAAGATTTAATTTCATTTATATTTAGTGCTATTATACAGAAATAATTTTTATTTTTTTTATTTTGATTTTTTCATAATTATTAATTCATACTTCATTCTCCTTTAATTGACTATTTATTTAATGAGATTCATGTATACATTAGCTCTGAAATTTATTTTGTATTGACTTTATGTGAAAAAAATTCATTATATTTTATGCTGCTGGCTTATTGGTTACATATTTTTTAATTTATGCTTATTATTAAAAAAGGATTTATTTCATTTTAAAACCCTAAGTATAATTTTTCTTGATATAGTAATTTTGTTTAACACTCATTTTCTTTTAGAGTTTGAGCTAAATTATTCCAAGTCCTCCAGGTTTTCTAGGGTCTGAGCTGATAAATCAGTAGAAAGTGTATTTAACTCACCTCTAAATGTCCCCAGCCATTTTTCTCTTGTTATTAAAATTCTATTTTTTTTCCTGTACATTAATTATTTCAATTATAATGAGTCTTGAAAATGACCTCTTTTGTTTTTCTTTTTTGTTTCTTTTTGGCTATATATAATATTAAAATTCATTTTGACATAAATAAAAATTATTGGATTATAATTTGCTCCAATTCAATCCCCAGTATTTTCTTTCTCTCTTCCCTCCCCCTCTATTCTATTAATTAATTGTGAAAAACCAGCCTCTACCTCAGAGCAAAGCCTGTCCAAGGAAGGGACATGACATTTTTCCTTGGAATGACCCACAGAGCACTCCTAGGCACATTTCCACCCTGCTAAGTTGTTTATCTACAAATAACAGGAGAGATTTGCTGTGCCAGGTGTCCCTGACTCAGTAGGGCTAGGTGGGGACCCATAGCAAACCCTAGCAGCTACCAATCAGCATGAGACAGGGAAATACCTGGGATGCTAGATGACCCTCCCAGTAGTTTATGGTGGTTGATAACATGTTGGGAAACCATGTAGTTCAGCATGTACACCCCTCTTTGCTTAAGCCAATCAGTTCAAATGAATCCCCCTCTTGTGGTAACCAAACACCCCTACCCAACTTGTTCCCGCCACTGAATGTGCTAATCATGTTTTGGAGTTGTTTTATGATTTTCCTGTGGTGTGTGATGATTTGCTAAGAGATGTTAGGATGTATGTGAAGTCCCTGCCTTCCCCAAACAGTGAATAAAACTGCTACAAACACTGGGCTCGGGGCCTCTCAGCGTCACCAGTTGCTGTGTGTGCACGCGGAGGACCAAGCTAGCTAGCAATAAACACCTCTTTACTGCTTACATCGATCTTGATCTCTGGTGGTCTTTTTTTTTTTGGGGGGGGGGGTCCCGAATTCGAGCGTAACAACTGTTATTCACTTTTAGATTTATTGCTTTTCTTTTTGGTTAGTGTCTTGTGAATATAAATAATGGTAAGATTCACTGTAGTATGTATGCATGTACGTAAAAAATTTAGGTTTAATTCACTCCTCTGTTCTTCCCTTATCCTGCCTCTTCTCTTCTCCCTATCCCCAATCCCCTTAATCTAGTACACCAGTATTTTTTTATTTCTTTCTTTCTTTTTTTTCTTTTTTTTTTTTTTTTACTAGAAACACACTTTTCACCTTCATCTTTTTCTCTGCCTTATTTTGTACTAGCTTTCATATGTCAGAAAATATTTGACTTTTGGCTTTCAGAGTCTGGCATATTTTACTTAGAATAATAGTATCCAGTTCTATCAATTTATAAGCAATTTGCATAATTTTACCTTATTTATGGCTGAGTAATAATTTATTGTGTAACACATTTTTTATCCATTCATCTAGATTGGTTTCATATCTTGAATATGGCAGATTGTGCAGCTATAAATATTGATGTAGCGCTATCCATATAGTATGCTCATTTTAGAACTTTTGGATATATATTGAGGAGTGGGATAGCTGGATAATATGGTGGTTCAATTTCTAGTTTTGGGGAAAATCTTCATAATGCTTTCCAGAAAGGATGCACTAATTTGCACTCCCACCAACAATGTATGAGGACACCTTTCCCCCCACATCTTCAGCAAATCTTAAAATTATCTGTTTTCTTGATATTTGCCATTCTGTCTAGAGTAAGATATAATCTCAATGTAGTTTTTTGTTTGCATTTCCCTCAGTAATAGAGATATTGAACTATTTTTCATGAATTTGTTGGCAATTCGGTTTCTTCTTCTGAGAAGTGCCTGTATAGTCCTCTTGCCCATTTAGTAATTGATATATTTGTTTTTATGGTATTATTTTTTAGTTCCTTTAATATTCTGAAGATTAATGTCATATTTTAAGATCAGGTGGCAAAGATCTTCTCACATTCTATAGGCTCTCTCTTCATGATCTTGTTTCCCTTGATGTGTAGAGCTTTTTACTTCAACACTCTCTACTTTATTGATTTTTGGTTTTATTTCTTGTGGTTTGGAATCTTGTTAAGAAAGTTGTGTCACAGGTTGAAATATTGAACCTGTATTTTCCTTTACTAGTTACCGATTTTCTGGCCTAATTCCTAGGTCTTTGATCCACTTTGAGTTGACTCTTTTTCATAGTGACTGGTAGACTGGTAGAGGCTAAGATTCATTTTTCTACATATAGACTTTTAGTTTTCTCATCACTAACACAAATTGGTGTCAACATACTTTATATACAACCAGAGATATGAAAAATTGTGCTGTATGTGTGTAATAAGAATTGTAATGCATTCTGTTGTTATTTTTTTAAATCAATAAGAATAATTAAATTTAATTATTTAATTAGGTTCTAATAGAGAAAAAAAGGAAAATAACTTTATTGAATTGTGAAAAACTGCTACTTTTCTCTAACAAATATTCTTGGCACCTTTTTCTTGTATCAAATAACAGTATTAATGGGGGTTTATCTCTGTGTTTTCTATTCTATTCCTTTGTTCTTAATGTCAGTTTTGGTGCCAATACCATAGTATTTTGTTATTAAACCCTACATTATATTTTGAGGTCTGGTATTGAGGTGTCTCCAGCATCACTCTTTTTGCTCATAATTGCTATGACCATTCTAGATCTCTTATATTACCAAATGGATTTTATAATTGCTTTCTCTAGTTCTGTGATGAATGTCACTGGCAATTTGATGGGAATTGCATTGAATCTGTATAGTGCTTTTATGATATGGAATTTTATTAATATTATTCTTGCTTAGCCAAGAACATTGAATGTCATTTCATCTTCTAAGATCTTCTTAACATTTTCTCTTCAGTGTTCTATAGTTTTTATTGGAGAGGTACTTGAAATCCATCATTAGATTAATTTAAAAGTATTGTATTTTATTTTGAGGTTATTGTGAATGGAATAGTTTTCCTATTTTTTTTCAGCAGCTTTGTTATTGGAGGATAGAAAGCCAATTGATTATATACATTGATCTTGTATCCTGCTACTTCATTAGATTTATTTATCAGGTTTAGAATTCTTCTGGTTGAAATTTTTTGGTCTTCTAAATATTGGATCATGTGATGGCAAACAGATAATTTGAGACCTTCTTTTCCTATTTGTACCTTTAAAATTTCCTTCTCTTGCCTTATTTCTCTGGCTAGACTTACAAGGAATATGTTGCGTAGCAATGGTGTTGCTCTAGTTTTTAGAGGAAATTTTTTTTCACTCCCATTATTTTAAATTATTTCTTACATACATGTATTACATTCATAATTATCCATTCACAGCACAATTTTTCATAACTCTGTATATAATTTTAAGTGTTCAGTATGATGTGGACTTTGGGTTTGACATACATAGTCTTTACAATGCTGAGGCACATTCTTTCTATCCCTAGTTTCTCCAGTGTTTTAAAAATGATTCTGTCTTACACTTTTTCATATGCTTTTTCTACATAAAAAAATAAATAGGAATAGCCTTTTTTCTCTTGCACAGGACTCCAGGAAGGAAAGGAGCAATCCAGGCACTCCAGAACTTCCTTTGGGAATCTGCACAGAGAGTGGTGATCTGCATGTTAGTAGAGAGGGAAAACAAGAGCTCTGATCCAAACAGGAGGGCAGTTTGTGCCCCAAGCAGAGGAAAGAAAAAAACTCAAAGGACTGTTGCTTCTGATAATTACTAAATTTAAGTTGAGGCAGTGCAAAGTTTCCTTAGTCTTATGAAGTCTAGAGATCTGTCCCCAAACTGCAGCCAAAATTTGCTGGTGGGACCCATTCAGGAGGAAAGCTGTCTAAATATTCAGCAGCATAGCAGGAATGTCCACAGAACATGGGATGAGCCAGTAGAAGGCCATACCTAGAAAATACATGAGTCCCAGAAAGCTTAATGGGAAAGTGAGATCACAACTAATGGAAGGTAAGTGAAATAAGAAAGTTGGCTGGGTCCAAAGCAGCAGATAGCCACAGCATGCAACATGACCAGAGACCACAATGGGCCAGTCTCTAGATACTGTTTGTTCAATATCTCATCCATAATCAGCAGAGGGAAACAGCACCCACTGTATCCAACCTGGGCAGCAGAAGATCGAACCCAGGAAAACCAGCTGAGTCACTCTAGTCTGTAGTATGGACAATACTCCAGTGAACTGTGTCAGCCGGTGAATGATTCTGCACCACAGATCACACACAGAGAACTTATAATCACAGGCTTGATGCTTGCAAACAGCCATCAGAATTTACAATACCTTGAAAAGTCTTGTATAGGAGAGTGGGTACAAGATGACCCACAGTAGCCTAGATAACAGTAGCCTAGAACACTATATCCTGATCCTCAGCACAAAATAGAAAAAAAAAAAAACACCCTACACCTGGGAAATAATAAGCCCCAGGCCCGGAGTTGACAAATCAGTACTGGCAGCTGGGAAGACCATAGCAACTAGGAAAATAGCTGCTGTGTCCCAGCACCTCTAGAGGGATCTAAAACCAAGTATTAAAGGACATCATCAAAACATACCAAACACAAATGAAATTTAAACTGAGATTCAACAAGAACATTCTTCTCCTTGGTACTTTTTATTATTCATTTTTTTTTAAGAGATAGATAGAGAAAGAGAGAGAAAGAGAGAGAGAATTTTAAGATTTATTTTTTAGTTTTCGGCGGACACAACATCTTTGTTTGTATGTGGTGCAGAGGATTGAAACTGGGCCGCACACATGCCAGGCGAGCGGGCTACCCTTGAGCCACATCCCCAGCCCACTTTTTATTATTCATAACTGTAACCTCCACTTTGACCATATATCTTGATCAACAGCTTTGATAGTAATAGCCAACCGTGTGTCTTTGAAGCCAGGATTAGACAGGCAGATAGGCAAGGGTAGACCCAGAGTAAGGAGAAATTGAAATGTTAATTTCTTCAGAGACCTTCCCCCACTCTTATCAAGATAACCTTCCCCTACTCAATCCTGCTGCTAAGGTAATAAGTCATAGGAATTTCCCCTCTCTACAGGAAGCTTTTCAGTTGTTAATTAGTGTGTCCCAGGCTTCTCCATCCAGCTCTTCCCCCCACCCTCCATCTGTTTGTCACCTTTTGACCATCCCACAGAGCATCTTCTGAGCCTAGTCACATAGTACTCAGGAAGGAGAAGGGGAAGAGAGCAGGAGAACAAAGGAAGTCTAGGACATATTAATAAAGAACACCTTGCTTCTTGGGATACCAGAATATCAGCTATGGACCCCTTCTCCCTCTTGTGAGAAGTCTATGTTACCCCTTTGTAAATAAACCCTGCTTTATATGCTTGTCTCAGCATGCTTCTCTAACATTCAAACTTCAAAATGTGAGGGAGCAGAAATAATCACTGATAACCAATGGTATCACCATCAACCCATTTAAATGTATTTTGTCTACTGGTTTAAAATAATTAATTGGAAAAATATTCTGTCTGTTTTCTTAACTCTGGTTCATACTTTCACCTCTTACTCCCTACTCTCCATTACACTATATGCTACTACCTGAAATCCCCATCATTTTGCCTCCATTCACCTTAGCTGTGTATCATTTTTTTCCTAAATTTTCTTTCCTTTTTTCTCATTCTTTTACCTAACATTTCTCTTTTCTCCTCTACCACTTTGATAGAATGTTGTACCAATTTTTCCTCTATGTAATAATTAATTTTGACCTAATCCTGAACTTCACTAAAAGTTTGTATACGGATCAGAAGAACTGCTGAGAACAATATTAACATTTTTCAATTTTCATATGATTGAACATCACATCTTGACTGTGAAGTGATTGGAGTAAATAGGGCTCAATGGCTTCTCTCAAAGCAGTACTAATACTTCTATTACCCAATGCCACACATTGAGTTAAGCTATCAATACTTGGTTGGTTGTTCCAACTCAGGGTTTTTGAGAGAAAGAAGTACAGAAAATCATACCTTGTATAAAAGAAGAGGCAATAGCCCTTTAAATATATGGGTAGACATACAAACAATATGAAAAAGGAAGGAAACAAACCACTTCAAACAGCCCATAACACTTCAATAACTGACTCCATTGACATCACAGTGAAGGACATTTCTGAGAAAGAATTTAGAAAATTCATAGTTATAATGTTTAATGAGCTAAAAGAAGATGATAAAAATTAAAGCAAAAATACAAGAAGCAAAAAATTACTTTATTAAAAATGTAGGGATCCTAAAAGGGAAAGAAACAAAAAATCTGGAAAATGAAAGACTCAAAAAACCAAATTAAAATTTCAATGGCACAGTTGTGCACAACTGTAATCCCTGCAGTTTGGGAGGCTGAGACTGGAGGAACATGAGTTTAAAGCCAGCCTAAGCAACTAAGCAAGGCCCTAAGCAACTCAGTGAGAACCTGTCTCTAAATAAAATACAAAAAAAGGCTGGGGATGTGGCTCAATGGTTAAGTACCCCTGAGTTCAATTAATTTTCCTAAAAGAAATAAAAAATAATAGAAAATTTCACCAAAAGGTTAGACTATTTTGAAGACAGATTTTCAGGCTATGAAGACAAAATATATAATCTTGACATTTGCATACTAAAGGTGGAAGGATAGGAAAAGATATTCAATGAAAATGGGAGCCAAAATAAGTAGAAGTAACTACTTTCATATAAGAAAAATATTGACTTCAAGCTAAAATTGATTTGAAGAGATAAAGAAGATCACTTTATATTGCTTAAGGGAATTATCCAACAATAAGAAAAAGTGTTTATATTAATAAACAACAATAAGAAACAAAAAGTGTATATATTAATGCTTCAGGGGTTGGAGTTGTGGCTCAGTGGTAGTGTTCACCCAGAACTGATGAGGCACTGGGTTTGATGCTCAGTACCACATAAAAACAAATAAAAAGGGACATTTTGTCCACCCACTTAAAAAAAAATGCTCCAAACCATGGAGCATCTACATGCATAAAGCAAATCCTTTTCAAAATCAAGAATCAAATAGACAACAATACAATAATATTCAATGATTTTAACACATCTCTCTCACCACTAGGTAGATAAACCAGACAAAAACTAAGTAAAGATACTTCTGAACTACAAAAATATTATTAAATGTATCTAACAGACATCTATAGAATAGTTTATCCATCAGTGTTTTAATTTACTTTCTTCTCAGCAGCACATGTAATATTTTCTAAACTAGACCATATGTTAAGTTAGAAACCAAACATTAACAAATACAAAAAACTACAATTGATACCTTGAATTCTATCAGATCACAATGGAAATAAATTAGAAATTAATGACAAGATTTAAAAACACTTGCATATTAAATAATACACTTAGGTGACTAATTGATAACAAACGAAATCAGGGGAGATATTTTAAAGAATCTTATCATAAAATGAGAACAGTGATATGATATATCAAGCCTGGGACAGTGTAAATATAGTTCGAAGAGAAAGTTTATAACAATGAGTTCACACATTAAAAAAAAAAAGAAAGATATCAAAGAATAATCTAAAATTATACCTCAAGGTTCTAGGAAAAAGAGAGCAAACTAACACCAAAATCAGCAGAAGAAAGGGAGTAATTAAAATCAGAACTGAAATTAATGAAGTTGATAATAAAAAAAAAAGAATCAATGAAGTAAAGAGTGGGTATTTGATACCAAAAAAAAAAAAAAAACCACCAAAATTGATAAAATCTTAGCCAAGTTAACCAAAAGAAAGATGTGCTGAGGATCAAACCCAAGGTCTTACACATGCTAGGTGAGTGCTATACCACTGAGCTACAATCCCAGCCCAAGTACTCTTTTTTAATGAAGAATTTTATTCATTTATTGTAATTAGTCATACATGACTGTAGACTGCATTTTGACACATCATACATAAATGGAATACAATTTCTCATTCTTCTGGTTGTACATGATGTAGTGCTACATGGTCATGTAATAATATACACACATAGGGTAATAATGTCTGATTCATTCTACTATCTTTCCTATCCCCAAACCCCCTACCCTCCCTTCACTCCCCTCTGTCTAATCCAAAGTACTTCTATTCTTCCCTAGTAGCCCCCTCCAATTGTGAATTAGCATTCACACAAAAGAGAAAACATTCAGCCTTTGATTTTTTGAAATTGGCTTATTTAGCATAGCATAGTATTCTCCAGCTTCATCCACTTACCTGCAAATATCATAATTTCTTTCTTCTTTATGGCTGGGTAATACTCCAATGTGTATATATACCACATTTTCTTTATCCATTTTTCTGTTCAAGGGCACCTAGTTTGGATCCATAGTTTAGCTAATGTGAATTGAGCTGCTATAAACATTGATGTGGCTGCATCACTGTAGTATGCTGATTTTAAATACTTTGGGTATAAACTGAGGAGTGGGATAGATTGGTCAAATGGTGGTTACATTCCAAGTTTACTGAGAAATCTCCATACTGCTTTCAAGAGTGGTTGCATCAATTTTCAGTGCCCCCAGTAATATATAAGTGAACGTTTTTCCCCACATCCTCACCAACATTTATTATTGCTTGTATTCTTGAAAATTACAATTCTGATTGAAGTGAGATGAAATCTTAGAATAGTTTTAATTTTTGTTTCTATAATTGCTAGATATGTTGAACATTTTTTTAAACATCAGAAATGTAGTAGTTGCCCAAAACATTACATTTATCTTGACATATCATATATCATACATTTGATTAAAATGGGGTATGAATTCTTATTATTCCTACGTGTAGAGATTGCAGGATCACATTGGTTATACAGCCACGTTTATACATACTCCCATACTAATGTCTATTGTATTCTGCTGCTCTTCCTATCCCCTTCCTATCCCTCCTCTCCTCCCCTCCCCTCACCTCTCTCTACCCCATCAACCATAACTCATCTCTCTCTCTTTCCCCCCTTCCCCTCACATCCTCTTATATGTATTTTTGTATAACAATTTGTTGATCAATTGTATTTCTTCTTCTGTGAAGTGCCTGTTCATTTCCTTAGCCCATTGATTGATTGCATTATTTGGGTTTCTTTGTGTTGAGTTGTTTGAGTTCTTTACATATCCTGGAGATTAATGCTTTATCTGAGGTGTATGTGGTAAAGTTTTTCTTCCATTTTGTAGGCTCTCTCTTCACATTATTGATTGTTTGTCTTGCTGAGAAAAAGCTTTTTAGTTTGATTCCTTTCCATTTATTGATTCTTGATTTTACTTCCTGCATTTTTAGGAGTCTTCTTAAGAAAGTCAGTTCCTAAGCTGACATAGTAAATACTTGGGCCTACTTTTTCTTCTATAAGGCACAGGTTCTCTGTGTTAGTGTCCACATCATTGATCAACTTTGAGTTTTTCAGGGTGAGAGATAGAGGTTTAATTTCATTTTCCTGCATATGGATTTTCATTTTCCCAGCACCATTTGTTAAATTGTGTTTTGATTAAAACAGTTTTGTAAAATTAGTCTTTCATCTTATTGGAATAAAAGAGTACTTTATCTAAATTCAAAAATTTTAAAAACAGTGTCAGAAATAGATATTAAAATATTAGGGGTATGACATATTTTTGTACAGAAAGTTTAAAAAATGGGATAGTATACAAGAAAAAAAAATTAAGTTTTGTCCTAAAATCCAAGATAAAATAAAAACAGAAGACATGAAATAACTAAGGAAATAAACATGTCACAGCAGGTCTGCAAAAGTCTGAAAGGTTTTATAAAATAAAAATATTAATAAATTTTATAAGTGGTTAAATAGGTTATAATTAACACAGTCAATACAAGCTTTTAAGAGGGATTTACTTTGGTGACAATTTAATATATTTTTATAATATGAAAATCTAATTCTATGTGTTTAAAATGACATGGTGTTCTTAAAACTCTAGTCTTATTTATTAAGATCATTTCTTTTGTATGTTATGTTTTTAATGCATAAAAATAATTCTTCAAAATATAGAGTTTTTTAATACATGTCTAATTTAAAGTCTTTTAAATGATTGCCTCATATTTCTCTTTAAGTAAAGAAATTTATATTATTATGTTATATTTGACACAATAAATATGTGTAGCAAGAGATTGGTATGCATATGATGATTAAATATGTTTATCCAAGCTTTGTATGAATGTGTATAAAAATTTATAAAACTGAAGCTGTATAGGTTTAATACAGGAAACTCAACCATCAGTACAAATATAATATGTAAAGTTTAGGAGAATAGTTCATCAAGCTGGTGACCTCCAAACTAAAATTATTGACACTGCTGATCTTTTCAGGCTTACATACACTGAGATATCATCTATCTCCAGTCAGAATGGCAACAATCAAGAATACTAATGACAATAACTATTAGCAAGTATGTGGGGAAAAAGGTACACTCATATATTGCTGGTAGAGCTGTAATTTGTGCAAACAACATAGAGTTTTGTCAGAAAACTTGGAATACAGCCACCATTTGACATACTTATTCCACTCCTCAGTACATACCCAAAGGATATTTAAAAAGTATACTACACCAACAAAAATCAATGTTCATAACAGCACAATTCAAAATAGCTGAGCTATGGATCCAACCTAGATGCCCTAAAACAGATGAATGGATAAAGAAAATGTGCCCTATATACACAATGGAATACTATGCACTCATAAAAATGAATGAATGTATGACATTCTCCAGAAACTGGATGGATCTGAAAACTACTATGCTAAGTGAAATAAGCCAATACCCTCCCCCCCCCAAAAAAAAAAAAAAAAAACAAAGATTGAATTTTCTCTCTGATATGTGCACACAACAAGGGGAGGGAGGGAAAATAGAAGTTCAGTAGATTAGATAAAGGGGAATGAAGAGAAGGGTGGGGGACAGTAATAGAAAAAAACAGTAAAATGATTCTGTTATGAATTTTCTATGTTCATATATGAAAACACCACAGTGAATTCCTATTTCATGTAGAACCCCAAGACTCAGTTCCTAATTAGAAAAAGATGTGCCCAATATTTGCATAAATAAGTCAAATTATACTCTACTAAGTAAAAAGAAAAAAATAAATAAAAATAAGAATAAAAAATAAATAAAATAAACAGAAAAAATAAATGATTTAGGTGGGAATTTATTTATGTCAATTAATGCTTACTTACTAGTTAAAATAAACTGCTATCAGTAAAATTTATGAAAAATTATATAATTCTTTACTCAAAGATAACATTAAATGTATATTTGAAAATACAATAAGAGCCTGATGTGTTTCAAGAATAATGAAAAGAACACTAAAAACAAAACAAAACAAACAAAAAAGACTTTTGTTATTTTTTTCACAAGAAGAGAAAAAAATCAAAAACCAAAACAAAACACAGGAAAAAAACAAATTAACAAAATCATCCCTTAGCCTAATGTTTGATTCTTGTTTGATATATGATTCTATTTTGTTTACTGGCAAATAAGCTCAGAAAATAGTATTTCAGAACTTTGTTTTCCTATTCTTCTGTGAGAAAATACTATTTTAGAAGGGGCAGAGCTTAGTATTTAGCAATGGAGGTGTGAGACTGGTTTCCACTGTGGACAGGTGATTCTCATCTCATCAGCAGGGAACTGAAGCTCTGGGAGTGGGCATCACCAAATGAAACTAGGCTACACCCCCTTGAAACCCAATCCCTTGCCTCTTGTGGGTGGAACTTTCTCTAGTATCTTTCTCTTCAATAAAAAGGGTCTCAGGCATGCTCTCTCTTTCTTTCCAATGGACCCTTAAGATCAAGAACCCTCTCTGATTCCTGCAAGCAAAAGGTATTTCTGATTGTTGCATGCTTCTTTTGCCATTTTCTTAAGTTATTGGTATAACAGGCTCTTGTGAACCCAGCTCAGGTCACCACCCTGGATAGCAGGTAATAGCCTTGTGCCCAACTCCATGTTAGGAAGGTTAAATGTAGGCTAAAAATTAAGCTGATTTAAAGTTCTGTTCTCTAGAAAAGATTTTTGTTATATAAATTACTATGATCATAAAATAAATATATATGTATATATTATATTTATATTTATTATATATACATATATATATAAAGTTATAATAAAAGACATTTAAATATTTTTTGGGTTTTAAAAACTAAAAATTTTAAAATATATCTACATATTATTGAGTTAAATTTAATGCTATACTATTCTTGTAAAACTTTATAACTGTTTCCTCTTAGTGTTTTTCAAAATTCCAGTTTCTAGCAAAATTTCCCAAGTTAATTTAAGGCTATAATTCTTCACTTACAAGACATAAAATATATGATACTGACCCCAATTAAATATAAGGGTAACCATAAAATTGTAGATGTTAAAATTGAAACCTATTACTCCCACTTTGATACTTCTGGAACTGACCTTCCTGGTGTTGTCTCTAAGACAACTAAGTCTTAGAGATCAAAACCAAGGGAAATACAAGGGCTAAGAAATAAATAGCTAATATTTTCTTCTCTGTCCTCCAGAAACACCCATCAATTCCAGTGAGTCACTCAAATCCTGCTCAGGGGTACCATGAGTTTACAACCAGTGTACATTCTGCTAAAAGGAGGACCATTAAGAGGAAAAGCCTTTAACACTTTGAAGGGAAGCTGCCAGTAATTAGCAAAACTCTGACCCATCCTGGCAAATGGCAGAGTGGGTAGAGGAGAAGACTGAAGGAGCCATGTGGCTTCTAACAATTTCCCAAAAGAAATCCCCAAGGAATCTTTGTTGAGGTTAAAAATAAAAATAAAAGAGATAAGTATTTGAGCAAACTAGAGGTCACTATCTTGGTTTTAATCACCCAGCAGAAAAGTATAACCTAACACAGCTAAAGAGATCTCTTTACTTAATACAGAAGTAGCACTAATGAGTAAAGATATTTTATGAAATTGGATGGCAGTAGATATTAACCAAGAAAACACTTCTGAAATTACAGAACTGGATGTTATGTATATATTCCTGACAAATCTGCTAATGTTTCTAAATACTAGGTAACTTTCACTCACAAATCAATGACATATTGGACCCCATACTAAGCTTTAATAAGTCAACGTCTTCATGTTTTTCAGAAACTGGCTGATGAAAAAACATGATAATTGCTTCGTGTTAATTGTGAAAAAATATTGCTTTTCTGTCTATATTGTGGTTATCTTAGAAGAATTCCTGTCCTATTCCTGCCTCTATACACCCTTAGATTTAGATCCCTTGTTTATCCTAACATTTACCATGGACCTCTGGATTACCCCAATGCTAAAAACTCTTAACTTCTCATCACTCACCTGACAGAAAAAAAAAGAAATTTACCTACCCTCATCACCCTCTCTCAACAGGAAGCAGTCATAATGAATTCATGTCAAATTAACCTAAAACTATTAGGGCCTCAAGTTCTTGAGGGGAAAAAAATATTAGTTAGATAGTTAGACACAAATGGTAGGGTAGGTAAAGGGCTGTAACTATAAGAAGGACATCAGACATATACATCAAAAAGAATCCACAAGTCACAGGAATGGAGATAATAGGAATTCTTATCAATATAGGTAAATATAGGAAAATTGGGGACTAATATGCCAGACCTTCTCCCAGCATGACTGATTGCCAGACCCCTGGGGAAACTATTGCTTCAAGATATTATCTCTTGCCAATAATTCATCATGACCCACCCCTTGTGACTAAATGATCCCAAACCTCACGAGAACCCCATAGGTGTTTCTACTTCAAGCCTGGTCATTGGTTTGAGGTAGCTGTCTACCTTATTCTTTGTGTTGAAGTTTGAGCAGTGGTAGATTTCATGTGGAACAAGGTGAATCCTTTATTAACTGGGTTGAGGGTATTGCCCAGCAGCAGAGCATCCATTACACAAAATTGAAGTATCACCATATACCCCATAGGGGTAAATAAACAAAAACATCAGCAGAGTTAAATAAAATCCACAGCATTAAATAAATACTGATTGCCAACTATGGTATCTTCAGCACTAATAACCAGAAAATGAAGAATAAAGGGCTCAGAAATTAACTAGAACAATGACAAATAACAGTGAAATAAATAATAGAATTAAAGTTAATATCAGATGTCAAATATTCCATCAATACTATAAACTATGAAAACATGAATGGTGGGGACAGATATTATATATAAACTAAACTGTTTAAAAGATAGTAATATACTACTAAGTGAGAAGAAATGGGAAAAGAAGACTTGGGAAATATCCTAATATTCAAAAGGCGAAAAGAAAGAAAGCAGAAGACACAAAGTGGAGGTCACAATAAAGTAAAAAAAAATATATTTAAAAAATAAGCAAGAGAGAAAGAGAACAAGAGAATTTGACTATCTAGAGGGAGAATAAAAAGGAATAACAGTAACAAAAAATCCACTGTCAAAAACAAACAAAATTATATGATAGCATAATAAAAAATGGTAAAAGAAGAAAAAAGTATGTGCATACATTTTTTTTTTAAAAAAAATACTTTTTAGTTGTCAGTGAACCTTTAGTTTTATTTATTTATATGTGGTGCTGAGAATCAAACCCAATTCTTCACACATGCTAGGCAAGCACTCTACCACTGAGCCACAGCTTATACTCTTGTAAATTACTTTAACACTTTATAAAAACTTTTATACTAAAGAACATATATATGTGTATATATATACACAAACATAAATGCTTTATTTTAAAACTTCCCCCAGCAAACACAATAACAATAAAAAATCTCATTGAAAAATGAAACAATTTTGCCTGCAGAGGAGGTTGAAACTGATAAAATCTGGATATTCACACCCTATACCAGACTGCCTTTCTTTCCATTTCTTCTAAAGTGTGAAGTGAGAATTCACACTTTAGAGGTAGAATGGGATGGGGTTATCAAACCTTTCCTCCTTTTGTGTTGTAAACTAGTTGCCAGCTGGAGTGGCCAGGGACTAAAGTTGTTTGGAATGCCCCTTAATTTCCCTGCTCACTAATAAAAGACAGAATGAGAAGAATGTTTATTGAAATTTTGTTTACAGTCTATATTGATGAACTCCTAGGGCAGAGTTCATGCAAAATTCAAAATGGAAGCTTCCAGTGGCTGAGGTCCATCTCTGATCCAAATTTTTAAGGAATTTTATTCCATGGAGATAAAATCAATCAACACACCCATAGGACTGGGTAGATACCAACATGTCCTGGGAATCTAGATCTTGGGTACTGCACCAGATTTCTACTTTTGTCATGTTAACCGACCACCTTAATGGAGGGGACATGCCAAAACCATCCACTCCACCAACTCAAACCATGACCTAACAAGGATGAGTCTGCAGATATAAACATGCTTGCTCATTTGTTTTACAAACACACGTACATTGGTTGCATGTACCCCCTCAACCAATCCCCACAGGACACAGTGTCCACTAGCTGTTCCTGAGTCACCCTGCCAATCAGCACCTGCCACATCCCCTAAGCAACCCTTCTTAAGCCGAAACTTGTATGCACACACTCTCTTTCTTCTCTTTTCTCTGCTCTCTTCTTCTCTACTCTCTGCTCTCTGCCCTCTTCCTCTCCTCTCTCTCCTCTCTCTACCCTTTCTCTCTCTCTTTCTGCCCTCCTCTTCTCTCTCTGCTCTCTGCCTTTCCTTTGGGCAACCACCCAATAAATCTCTTGGTTGAATGTCCATCTTGGGTGAGTCACTTGCCTTTCATTGGTGCCCTCACTCAGATGGGACTCCCCTGCTTTTAAACAGGACCCCCATCCCATTGGACATCACCACCTGAACGGAGACCAACCTGTGCCCATCTCGATCACCTACTTCACATCCACCATTGGCCTACAAATTGGTGAGTCCCCTTCTTCAGACTCCTAAACCACCGAGGCACAGTAACAGGAACTGGCTGTTGATCAAGTTGATCCTTGATCATCTGGCAGCCCCTGTGGTGTCTCATGGGGAGGAATACACCCCACCCAGACCTTCACGGTCAGTCACAGTGGTTCTCTTGGAGTCTTCCCCTTCCAGCAGACCTCTGCCAGCATGAGAACTGACAAACACCCTCCCCTCCTCCAGTGTGGATCTTCTCTTTCCCCCTTTTGGTTGGAAACCCTGGCACCAGGTGACCCATAACTCTCAGGGCACCTCACCAGAAGATTTTCAGTGGCAACCATATCCTTGCCTTGAGGTCTCATTCTGATATTTGGCTCGAGTGGGACATCACTCCAGTCAACATATCATACCCTTCCTAGCCCCATGGGGGGTGCCTCCTCTCTACCCGCAGACTCCCCTCTCAAATGCCTCCTCAAAAATTTGGACACCCTCAGCCTAACCCCAGAGATCATTCCCAAGAAACTGAAAAAATTCTCTACTCAGGATTGGCCCAATTATTCCTTAGACAACCAAAACCATTGGATCACTTATGAGTCTTAGATGCTGCCATTTTGTCTCACAAAACCCTCCCCCCATTCTCCTTTTTGTGCCAGTCCCCACCCCTCCACCAGTCCCCACCACTCCACCAGTCCCCACCCCTCTGACTCCTCCTTTTTCAGGCCCTGCCCCCACTTCTTTTTTCAGTCCTTCAGTCATCCTTTCCTGTACACAGTCTGTCCAGCCATACCCTATTTCAATTATGGCTCCTTTGAGAGAGGTTGCTGGAGCAGTAGGAATCGTTAGGGTCCATGTGCTCTTCTCCATAGCGGACCTTTCACAGATTGAAAAATGCTTGGATTCCTACACCACCAACTCTGCCATAATGGAGTTTCAGTACTTACTTGAAGCCTACAGTCTCACTTTTCATGACATTTACATGTTCCTGGCCAATACCCTTCTCCCAAAGGAATGCAGGTGGGTCTGGGAACCAGCCCATAATTGTGCTGATGAGGTCCATCAAACCACCCTGACCCACCCTCTCAGCCCCCAGGCAGTTTCTGCTCAGGACTCTAATTGGGACTACAATATCACCACAGGATTAGCTCTGAGGGACCAATTTTCCACCTGCTGTGCTTCATAGCAGAACAAACTGAGGAATCCTGTAAATGCTGGCCTGACACTTATGGCAAGTGCCCTTATAATTCATGCAAGAAAGCTTCCTAGATGAGCCTTGCTATGAGAATCAAGCATACACCAAATTAACTATTTGAGACCCAAGGGACCCGAAATGGGCTTCTGGTGTTGATGCTTCTCCTCATGGTTTTCCAGATACTTTCTCCCTCAGAGGACACCTATCCCTTACGTGAAGGCCTCACCAAAGCTGATGGGAACTTCATCATCATGGATATGGAGCTACAAAATGGAAACAGAACTGTGGGAACTTCACTAGCCTGTCACCCAGGATTTCTAGACCCATTCGCTCTTGTATTCCTCCTCCTGACCACTGGTCTTTCTTAGCCAATCCCTCTCACTGGGTCTCTAGCCAGAAGCTAATGTGGTGTCTCCTCTTCCATCTTCTTCTCCTTGCCTTCAGGTATCTTTGGTGTTCTTAAGCTCATCATGTGGCACACCTGGTTCATGGAGTTTGCGGAGGCCCTCCAACAGGACAGCTGGCTGACTCCCCCCACTTGCAGGGACAAGGATTGGATTGAGACTATCCATGACCTATGGCTTAGAGGAACTTTCATGGATTTTTGGCCCCAAGGAAATTCACATCTTCAGTGCCCTGGCCTTTACAGCTATGTTTCTCTTGTCCCTGCACCCTGACCATCACTCCCTTCCTTCACACTCCTCACTTTGCTCTCCAGCAGGAAGTAGGCAGAGGATCTCATTGCCCTGCTCCCAATACAAAAACAAGAAGGGAGAAATGGAGACTCCCCATTCTCAGGAGAACATTGTGGAATCCCTTACTCCTCTCCTTCCTCTCCAAAGGGCACCATGTCAAGAGCACTAAATTCATAGGTTTCTTCAACCAATTCCCACAAGACACAGTGTCCACTTGCTGTTCCTGAGACACCCTGCCAATCAGCACCCACCACATTCCCTATGCAACCCTTCTTAAGCCGATGCTTGTAAGCACAAGCTTTCTTCTCTCTCTCTGCCCTACTCCTCTCCTCTCTCTGCTCTCTGCCTCTCCCTCCGCAGCCCTCCAATAAAAATCTCTTGGTTGAATCATTGTCTCAGATGAGTCACTCACCTTTCAGGCTTTCCTTTACATCTATGATCTGAATCACACTGGATAAAATCTGTTTTCCCATTTCAATTGCATTTCTGTAGGAGCACCATGGGGCACAGATATGTATTGGTAAGGTAATGTCAAATATTTGTTGTGATCTCCAGAATCCTGCAGCAGCATGTTCATGAAGGAACACCACAAGTTGTCTCCCTACCTTACTTATCTGTTCACAAGTTGAGAAACATAAGGCACTTTTCATATAGTAGCTTGTGTGTAAATTTAGATTGCCTTTCTGTTTTACAGGTGCTTCCATGAAATATCTGTCTTCAGTGTTTCTCTCTCTTTTCTTTTTTGTTACTCCCCTCTTCCGTGACCTGGTATTGCCACCCCAACTAACTTGGTGACTATATTCCCCAAAGCAAAAGGAGTATTAGCACCTGCTAGAATGGTCACTCAGTTACTCCCTTAACTCACAGAAATAGCTTCTCTGATGCCACCCAAGGCAAATTCACTGCTCCCCTAACTCTCCTGCAGTTGGCTCTCAACAAGTTCACCAGCACCATGAATCCTCAGCATAGAAGTGGAAAGTGGGGCTCCTTGGAAAGCCAGGGCAGCCCAAGAAAGCTGGAGTGGGGGCCACTCTTGGTCCTGAGATGCCAAATTTGTCTCCAAAAGCTCAGTCCTTGTCCCTAATGCCAATCTAATAACAAGGACATGGTTTTGAGTAAAGGAAAAATGAAGGTTTATTGCTTTTCTAGCAAAGGAGAAACAAGGGAGATTACTATCCCAAAGGCTGTGATACTGTCCATCAGTAGGAATAAGGGCTTTCAAAGAGTGACTCAAAGGCTACATTCCATGTGTTCTCTGTATGGAGTTGTAATTCACTTGTTAATTTGGGAGATATTTGGTTCTGAGATCTTCTGGTACCATCAATTCTATAGTGGGTGTGTACTCAGGGACAGATAATTCTGTCTAGGATAAGGAAGAAAGATAATACTATTTCCCCTAAGATTAGAGGGGGGAGAGTTTAGGGAGAAGCAGGGAGAGAGTAAGAGAAAGAAATTTGTCCATTTAAAAAAATAAGTTGCAGTGGTAGAGCAGCAAGTGTTATAGTCAAAGCATAAAGTGGACTACTGTTACACATGCCCAATTTGTTTTTTTGGATCAACATCTTATACTTCGTAATACATTTATATACAAATTCATGATTATATGTACAAAAGGCAATGAAGTCACAAAGAATCTAAGCAACTGCATTATCAGCTACATTCAACAAAGTTACTACTGTTGTCCCTTCTCACAATTTTCTACATCTTTAAGGAAATGGTAAGCACCATCCTATGTGGACTTTATGTTTAGAAGTTGGAGACTGCATGCAGGTCGGGACACATCTGAATTTCTGCAGAGCTGGACAGAGACTTCATCATGTTCCAGGAGAAGTTGGCCAGAAGAAAGTCATGCATTGCTGTCTGAGTTTTATTGCTGGTGAAAAACCAGCTATCCAGGGTTTCAAAATTTGAACTCTTGTTCTGTGTTTCTGTACTGTTTAATGAACCTCCAGAGCAGATAGGTTTGGAGCAGAGGAGAGTCCTTCAATCTGGGTCTCTGTGTCAGATGAATTATTGCTCATGGAAAAGCTTGAGTGTTGAAGGATGCTGCCAAGGGGCAGATGAGCACTATTGTCTAAAAAGTTTAAGTCTGTCTGCATTTGTGTGTCAAATATCTCAAGGCCTAGGAAGTGAGAATTTGCCCTGCAACCATAGGGCTGGGCAGATGAGTCTGAAAATAAGAAGTGAGTATGAATCTCTGTCCAGTGATTCCAAGACTGGCTCAGTGTTCCCAGTGCTAAATTCACTATGTTCAGTTTCAGTCTGGATATTTGAAGCTGGGAAGAATTCTTCAATATCAAAATCTATTTCAGGATTCTGGATTTGGCCAGATGGCAGTTGAGTGTCAGGCCCACTCTTTGCATCATCCAATGTATGATGAGGCAGATTACTTTGCAAGATGTTTTCTAAATCACTTAATAATTCTATGGCTTGGGTCTGATTATCTGTCATGTTCTGTGAAGGAAGCACACTATTCTGTGCATTGAAGCCCCAAATTGGAGCAGATTTCTCAATATGTTGATTTAAAGTCTTAGGGTCATTCTGAGTTAACAAACCATGAGTAACTGTCTCTGTTACTAAGCTGCTGCTTATAAAATTGTCTGCAGGAACACTGTAAGATGAAAGTACACTCTCAAAAATGTCTCTGTACATTCTAGCTTTTCCCCTCTGTACTTGGCCTTCTGCAGGATTTTGCATCCAACTGGTCTGGGTTTCTCTGGAGATCCCACCAGGCTGATAACAAGGGTCCATAAACACATCACTCTGAGCAGCTATAGATAAAGTTACCATAGAAATGTTCAGAAGCATCTGGGTATAATACTAATGAAAAGGGATTCTTGAGAATCAAGTGACAGATAAGCCTGAGAACAAAATGACGTGGAGGAGTCAAAGCCAAAACACTGTGCAAGAAGGTATGAGGTTTTGTGAGGCATAGGACAGGTCCATCTGTATATTGATTGAAGAAATACCATTCTTTTGATATGTCTTCACTTATAAAACATTATACAGATTTTAACAAAGTTCATTTGAATGCTGGTACTAATTGGCTCAACAACAGGATTTATAATTTTTAAAGAGGTATGCTCTCTTTAAGACAGCAAGCCTCTGACTCTAGGCAAAGGCTTAGGGTTCCTACTGTTAAGGGATCCAAGTACCAAGTACCTGCAGTGGAGTCCTAATTCTAACCGAACTGCCACAGGCTCAGGCAAAGAGTCAGAGGTAGACAAAAGACAGGCACAGGAGAGAAATGTGTGACTGGAAGTTTAACCAGAGCCACTTTGGTCTTTGGTAGAACCATTTCTTAGGATATCTCAGAGGTGTTGTGACACCCTGCTATATGGCATTAAAGCTGCATGAATCTACAAAAGAGGTTATTAATTTGATATCTGAAGTTTCTAGATCTTGAGCATTTGATTGAGGGGTTGGTTGGGTGCTCACTGGTTCAATGGTCTTAATAGATAACTTCTGGTTTTGTTAGTAGTTTCCATTTGCTTTTAATAGGTAGATCTCTATGTTCTGCAGGGATCTCATACCAAATGTGAGACTGTAATGTTGTTCTGCTGGGTAGGGACAGTGGCATGTGCACTGGAATGTCTTGCAACATTCCTCTGTTTACCTTATCAAGTTTCACTTTGTACAATAGGCACTGCTGCACTCATTGCATTTATGCTGCTTCTCAGCATGCATTTTCAAAAAGTGCTCTTTTACGAGAGAAAACTGAGAAAATGATCTTCTGAGAACTCTAGGACACCCTTCCAATTGGACAACAATAGAATTTTGGTATGATTTTCCAGTCTTGACCTTGTACATATTGAGCACCAGCTGTTGGGTAGGATCTTGCTGCAGGTACACAGGGAGCACGGAAAGCGGAATCAGCTCTCGCTTGCAGGTGGCACCTGGGCCTAGGGCTTATGAAATGCTTCTGTGGGGCTGCGATAGGCTGCCCATAACAGGATCAGGTGGGGTGGGCAGTGGTTGTAGAGGCTCCTTGCAGAGCCTCCAGGACAACAGGAGCGCTCTCTGACAAAGCCATGGGTTCAGCTGCCATGGCCTCCAAGGCTGCTGTGACTCCCTGCCTATGGATAATCTTTTGTCCTTGGTTTAAAACACCAGAATTTCTGGATCTTTCTGGGCCTTCAACCCATTATTGAATTTCAGTAAATTTCCTCAGTCATCTGCCTCACTGAGAAGTAGTATTCCTGCTGCTTCAACTCTGAATTGCAGAAAACTTGAAAATTCAGTCTTCCTCAATTCCATCTTTGCTCCACCTCCACCATGCTGTATAGTTTTCATATTTATTGTGACCTTCATTAGTTTTGATAAGGGTAATGCTGCCCTTATGGAATATGTTTGCAAGACCTCATTCCCCTTTTATTTTTTTAAATGATTGAAGACAGAATTGTTAACTCTTATTTAAATATTTGATATCAATCAACAATGAAGTCATGTGGTCCTGTGCTTTTCTTCAATAGGAGACTTTTTATTATTGATTCAATCAAGTTACTTCATATAAATCGGCTTATGTTTTCTACTTCTTCATTATTCAGTCTTGACTAATGTGTATGTGTCTGGGAATTTTGTAATTTTGTCAAGGTTATCAAGTCTGTTGGCCTTATTTTACATCATAATCTCATGATATTTATGTTTCTGTGATGTCAGTTATAATACGTTCCTTTTTATCTATGAATTCACTTGTTTGAGTCTTCTCTCCTTTCTTTTTTCTTTCTGATAGATGTAACTATGGGTTTTCCCATTTTTAAATATTTTTTAAATAGGTCTTTATTTTTCAGCTTGTATTGTCCATTTTATTTCTACTCTGATCATTAGTATTTATTTACTTCTAATAAAGTAGGGTTTATTTATTATTGTTTAATTCCATGAGATGCAGCAGAATTTAATAATTTGAGATCTTTCTGTTTTTTGATGTGGACCTATATTGCTATAAATGACCCTCTTAATATTTTTCTTGCCATATTTCATAGAATTTTATATGTTGTTTCCAGAAACATTAAAAATTTCTTTCTCGATTTCTTCCTAGATCAATTTGTTGTTCATTGGTAAGTTGTTTAACTTCCATGTTTTCCAACTTTCTTTTCTTATTGATTTGTAGTTTTTATTGTGTGGTTATAAAATATACTCAATGTTATTTAATTTTTTGAGACTATTTATATGTCAGGCACAAGGGGACACTCTTGGATTCCCAGTAATTTGGGAACATGAGACAGAATGATTTCAAGTTCCAATCCAGGCCCAGAAACTTAGATAGACTCTGCCTTAAAATAAAAATAAATAAATAGAAAGAACTGGGAATTTAGCTCAGTGGTAAAGCATTTCTGGTTTTAATATCCAGTAAAACAAGCAAACAAAAAATAATATAACAATGCTGGGATAAGACTTGTTTTGTTACCTGTTGTATGGTTTATTGTGGAGGATATACTATGAATATACTATGTATGATTGGGAATAATGTGTATTCTGCATCTGTTGGATTGGACATTTCATATAAACTTCTGTTAGGTCCATTTGATCCAGAACATATTTTAACTGTTATTTTTTTGTTGATGTTTTATTTCCTGGATGATCTCCATAGCTGAGAATGTGAACATAAAGGCTCCCACTAATATTTTATTGGAGTGTATCTCTCCTTTGTATTTTATAATATGAGATATATATATATATATATATATATATATATATATATATATATATATACTCTGATAATTGGTGGATGTATATTTGGAATTGTTCATTTCTGTTACTGAATTGAATACCTCACTGTTATGTAATGACTTAAGTTTTCTTCTTTTGCTTTGGTTTAATATTTATTTTATCTAACATAAATATGGCTTTTTTTGGCATTGGATATCTCATTCATTACTGCATTGAAAGTCTATGTGTGCCATTAGCGTTAAAATGAGTTTCTTTTTTAATATTTAATCAGTACATTATAATTATGCAAAATAATGGGGTTTATTGTGACATGATTACATATGCACATAACATAATTTGCTCCAATTAATTCCTCAGTACCCATATCACTTCTACCTTCCATGCCGTCATTTCCTTACCTCTATTCTTCTGGACTTCCTTCTATTTATTTACATGTATAATTTTTTTCATTGGTGTATTAAAATTAAACATGAAAAGTGGAATTCATTGTGGTACATTCATGCATGCATATAGGATAATTTGGTCAATTTATTTCCCCAGTTCTCCTTTCTTTTCATGACTCCTACCTCTTTGATCTACTTGTCCCTTACTGATCTTCTTATATGTTTTTCAGTCCTCTTTTTATTCCCATTTTTTTTCCTCCAGTTTCTGTATATGAGAGAAAACTTTCAGATCTTGAGTACAGCTGAGTAGAACTCCGTTTCACTTGATGTGATGTTCTCTAATTCCAATCATTGGCCTGAAAATGACATAATTTGATTCTTCTTTATGGCTGAGTAGAACTCCATTTGTATATGTAACACATTTTCTTTCTCTGTTCACCAATTGATAGACAAAGTAGGCTAGTACCATATTTTGGTTATTATAAATTGTGCTATTGTAAACATTGGAAGGCTAGAAGTTGAGCAGTAAAGAGACATTTTTTCAAAAGAATAAATGGAAATGGCCAAAAATATAGGAAAAAATGTTCAACATTATCAATCAAGGAAACTCAAATAAAAACTACACTGAGATTTTTATCTTACCCAAGTTAAAATAGTGATCATTTAGAATATAAATAATAATGAATACTGGAGAGTATGCAAGAAGAAAGGGAAAACTTATACAATGTTAGTGGAATTTCAAATTATTAAACCTTTCACTTTGAATTCAATATGGAGAGTCCTCAAAAGACTTGAAAAGGAATCACTGTTTGATCCAGCTATTCTACTCCTGTGCATCTGTACTGACGTTTGTATCTTGTAAGCAATAGACTTAAACATTTTGATTTTAATCTATTCAAGGCAAATATCAATGAGGAAGGTTTTAGGACACATATGTTGAATTTTTTTTTTTCTAATTTGGTTATACTTTCTTTCTTTCTCCAAATATAGTCTTCAATTATGGTTAAATTGTTTATTCTAGTAGTATGTTTGGATTACTTATTTATTGATTTTCATTGTTTATTACATATTTTTATTTTTGATCACTATGATTATAAACAAGCTCCTTAAATATGATAGCAACTAATTTATTACAGTTCCACCATCAATGTATAAGTGAACCTTTTTCTCAACATCTCACTAAAGTTATTTGCATTAGTTATTTGCATTCCATCTTTTGTGAAATAACTATTTAGTTATTTTGCCTATTTATTGATTGTGTTATTATATTGAGTTAAGTTGATTGACTTCTATATACATATATATTCTGGCTATTAATCTCCTGTCAAAGGAGTACCTGACAAAGATTTTCTCCCATTCTATATGCTCTATCTTTACACACTTAATTGTTTTCTGTGGCATGTGAATATTTTTAATTTAAGATCATTACAGCTTTGGTTCATTTTTGTAATCCATGTATTTTCCTTTATTATTTCCATTATCATATAAAATTTTCCTAGTACATTTTTTTGTTTTTTTATCACATTTATAATGGCTTCTTTTAATTTTTTTTTCTTAATCAGACATCAGGCTACTCTTAGCATTTCGGTTTCTTGCTCTTCCTCCAGTGTATTGGGCAGACTTTCCTTTGTCTTGTGTGTTTTATAATTTTGGCCCTTACTAGGTATCCACAGATATATATTGCAGAATATCTGGATACAATGCTCTTCCACTGAGATTTAATTTCTGTTGATTGTTTTAGTTTTATGTAATTTTTGCTTGTGCACTGGCTGGATTATTTTAATAAAATCTATTGTTCTCATCACTAAATTAGCTTTGCAATATTATTCATCACAGGGTATGGTCTTGATTTGTGTATTCCTTGCAAAATGGAAAAGCTGGACTATCAGTCTAGGGGCCCATCAAAAGATTAATGGATAAAGAAAATGTGGTACATCTATGAAATGGAGTATTCATTCATAAAGAAAAATAATATCCTGCCATTTTCAGCAAAATGTTTGGAGCTGAAAATTTGGGTAATTCTCAGCTTTTCCATTCTGAAAGGAATGAGAAAACCTATTAAGAAGAGAATAAATGTTGTGGCCAAATGTCAGTTTGATAATAAGGCTAGTTATTTTGACAGAATATATGAATTATTGTTCAAGGAAATGGAAGAATATAGAGGATTTCTTGCTACTTGATGTATGTTGCTCAGGACAGCTTCTTTTGTAGGTTCCTTTTACCATACATACCATTGCACTTTCAGGATGCTCCAGATGCAGTTCTTTATGGCTCTGATGTGGTGTAGGCCAAATTGGCCTCCCATCCCTGGAACACTGCCCCCACCCAGCAAAGCCATGGGGCAAGAACCATTTCCAAACTGTAATTGGAGGATATTATTATGTCTCAATTTTCATGATAGGTGCCTATAGAAAAGAACTTTCATGTGACTACAGATATTTAATTTTTTTTAGTTGTAGATGGACACAATATCTTTGTTTTATTATTTTTTAATACGTCATGCTGAGGATCAAACCCAGTACTTTATACATGCAAGGCAAGAACTCTGCCAATGATCTACAATCCCAGCCCAACTACAAACATTTTTATATCTGATGGTCCCAATTATTTTAAATGGTCATGTAACACAATTCATCATTTAAGCATTATGATTTTAACTGATTTATTTATATCTATTGTTAGGGTACCAAATCTCTCCAGGCCTGCTAAAAGATGAAGTACCTTATATGCCCTGTCTCTCTTTAGAGGGACCCAAATTTTTATATTACATTCACATGGTTTTCATGAGATCTCACTTTTTCGATGGTCTTATAAATCAGAATTTTGTATACTTTATTCTTTTTATTGTTATTTGAATGGTAGAAATAATACTTGAATTAATTGACTAAAAATTTCCAGTGTTAATACTGTTACAACTTCTTCAATAGCACTTTAGATCAATTTCCCCAACTCACTTTACCTACCCTATGTCTTTATTTTATTTTTTTTAAAAGGTACTGAGGATCAAACCCAGTCCCTCACATGTGCTAGGCCACCACTCTACCACTATGCTACGACCCCAGACTAGGTTGCTGCATTTGAAGGTACCATGTTATGTGCACTGGGGCTGTGGCTTAGTGGATGAGCACTTGCCCAGAATGTATGAGGCACTGGTTCAGTTCTCAGCACTGCATGTGAATAAAAAGTAAATAAATAAAGGTTCATAACCAACTAAATTTTTTTAAATACCATGTTATAAATAAATTTTCATGAGCTTCAATGCATCCACAAAGCAAAAATTTATAATAGGCAAATTGAAAATAATAAGCAAGTAATCAAACACTACTATTTACAAAGTGATTTACAAATCACTTATTTACAAAGGAAGACTGTAATAGAACAAAATAAAGAAATTAATGTTAACAAAATTAGAAAATGTGTTACATAATGATTTCATAAAACCTTATATAAGGAGAAATTCAAAATGGCAAAATAGTGTTATGCAGCATTTCTCTTAGCTTAGCTACCAATAACTCAAAACAGTGAGAATACCATGTCACCCTGACTCCTAGAATGAAAAGTCCTGAGCCTCGTGGGCAGTCTGCTTTAGCTAAGCAACAAAATTTTTGACTATTTAGTCAGAAATTTTTAAGAAAGGAGGAACCTCACCACAAGAATTTATTTATCTTTCACCATCCAGGAGCCCATCTTGGTATTGCAGCATGCAAGAGCCCACAGAAACAGAAATCCTAATCTGTGAGTTTGCACTTAGGTATGTGTGGGACTGTCAGAGCCTAGGAATCCAGTGAAAAGGTAGAAACTGGGAGCATTTCATCAAGGGGATCATAGGTTAAAGAGGCTGGATAAAGGTGAGCTTTCCCCAGCTCCACAAGTCCTGAAGCACATGGAGATGTACTGGGTCCCCAACTCCCTCACCAGTTCAGCATACACCAGTCCCCAGGTTCCATCAGGTCCAGCATCAACCAGACACCCAACGGGACTTTCAGCTCCCCAATACCCAGTCTACCAACCCTTTCCTAGCCCCCAAAATGGCCCATTACTTACGGGTATGCAACTGAGCCACAGTTCTCAGTTCCTGATCTTGATCCACCCAATACCAAACAATTCATCTCAACAGTTGTGCTCAACCCATAGAACTGCCTGGGAGAGAAGTGCCTGACCAGAAATTTGAAAATACAGGGTGGGGGGATCAAATTTGAAGACTAAATCTGAGACCAGAAATTGTGGAGTCTGTAGGCAACATAAGGGACTAAGATCAGATTCATACATCTCAAGTGTAAAACACAAAAGAGAGTCCTGTAGTGCAGTCTTCCAAATTAGGCCAATAATTGCTATACCCACCTCCAAGTTCTACCTCCAGTACTAAACCCCCCACACTAGAAACCCTCTCCTTTCTGAGGGTGGAGCTACCATCAAACTCCAGACAACTCCACCTAGTAGCTGAGAAGGGAAGCTGTAATTGTTCAATTTTCCATCAAAATCCTGATATTCATTTTCTATCTCTCTGTCTCTTTCCCCTTCTCTCTCTCTCTCTCTCTCTCTCTCTCTCTCTCTCTCTCTCTCTCCTCTACCACTTTTGAAACCAAGTATATTTTATGCATAAGTTTACTGAGGACTGGAATGTCTGAATATTATATTATAGTTTTGTTATATATTCTTTTATTTTTAGTTTTTTAAATTTTTTTCTTTATTTTTCCTTTTTTTTCTTATTTGATATATATTTTTCCTCTCACCTGTTTCCCTGGTTACTCATTATCTCTTTACTCCTGCTAACAGTCAGCCTCTCTTAATTCCTTTTTCACTCTTCCTATAACAATTTTCTTTTACTTCTATCTTCTCTCCTATTCCTCATAAACATCACATCCTACACTACTTCTGTTCTCAGTTTTTCAGTTCAAGATAATATAAATAAAACTGTAGTGAACATTTTATATGATATATATAAATATATATATATACATATAATATATATGATATCACACACACACACACACACACACACACACACACACACACACACATACAGATTTACCTCTGAACCATTCATAAGTATGCAACTAGAATTGTTAAAGCATAAATTCAGGATATTTAATCAAATGTACATACTCTTAAAATTCATGAATACAAAGACAAATAATCCAGTAAAAATTTGTATGAGATTTAAATAATTTAAAAGAAGAATTTTAGCAATAACCACAAAGCTCATTAAAAGGTGCTCAACTTCACTAATCACTAGAAAAATGCAAATTAAAATCACAATGTGATATTATCATACACTCTTTATAATGGCAGAAATCAAAAGTTCGGACAGTACTTAATTTTGGTTAGGATTTGGAGTTCATATATATCTCACACTTTGCAGTTGGGAATATAAAATTACACAACCAATTTTGAAAAGAGTATAACAATTTCTTAAAAACTTAAACATATCCTTTCTTTATGCAATTGCGCTTGTAGTTGAATACTTATAAGCACTCATAGATGAATTCATTATCATTTTTGTTTCATGTAAAATGACTTGCTCTTTATTCACATAGAGCCCAAGAATAAATAAATAAATAAATAATAGAAATCAGAATCAATGCATATGGTAACATATTTTTAGAAACTCATCAAAATATATACTTCAGATCTGTTTATTTCAGTATACATAAGTATATGTTAACATTACTTGCATTTAAGAAAATAAAAAAATAGTCTCCAAATGCAGAGCATAGGAAATATCAGAAATAGAAAAAAAAGGTGAGGCTGGATAATTGTATCATTTTAAGACCATAGATAACTATAGACATTTTTTAAGTAGGAGAGAATCAGTCATATTTATGTCCTAGAAAATCACTCCATTAGCAATGTACAGGGTGAGATGAAAAGATAAAAACTTCATACACATGAGTATACACATACACATACTTTTACACAAATGACAATATTAATAATAATAAATAAATTCACTAAAGTGGCAGAATACAAGAGTGAATATAGAAAAAACAGTTGTTTTATTAGCACTAATGATTATCTACCTCCCCCACCACCAAAAAAAAAAAAAAGAATTTGGGCTTGGGCTGGGGATAATTGGTAGAGTGCTCACCTGGCATGCATGAGGCACTGGGTTTGATCCTCAGCACCACATAAAATTAAAATACAGGTATTGTGTCATGCACAACTAAAAAAAAAAAAAAACTTAAAAAAAAGAATTAAAGAAGCAATACTATTTAAAATTGAATAATCTTAAAATCCTATGTAATAAATTTAATTAACGAAGTGAGAGATCTTTACCCCGAAAGCTATAAAATAATGAATAAACAAACTGATGCAAATAAATGTAATGATTATCCATGCTTTTGTATAGAAATAATTAATATTGTTTAGAAGTATATTACCCATAGTCATACAGGTACACAAATGCAGATTCAGTGCAATCTCTGTCAAAAATTCCAATAGCATTTTTCACAGAAAAAGAAAAAAAAAACTCTAAAATTTATAGTGAATCACAAAAAATATAAATAGACAAAAGAATTTAAACAAAGTAAAACGAAATTGGTGGTTTTATATTATTTGGTTTCAAACTACATTACACAGTTATAGAATTTGAAATAGTATATAATGGGCATAAAAACAGACACATAGAACAATGGAACAGAATGAGTCCAGAAATAAAGATAAATATACATAGTCAATTAGTTTTTGACAAGATATTCAAGAGGATACAGTGGAGCAAAGATAAGCTTTTAAATAAATTTGGTAAAATTGAATGTCCATATGCAAATAATGAAATAATATTATTCATAGCAATCAAATCAACATTAATTAATGACCTAAAAGTGTGACCTGCAATGAAAAATACCCAAGAAACAAATGTAGGGGGAAAACTCCTTGATATTGTTCTTCAGAATAATTTGTTTTGATAACTCATCAAAAGCTCAGATGATAAAAACAAAAATTGAAATGTAAGATTAAATTTTTTCAATTCTTTTAATGTATTTTTTATCTGGTGCTGAGGATCAAACCCTGTGCCTCACATGTTTGAGGCAAGCACTTTACCACTGAACCATAACCCCAGCCCTAATCTTTTTTTGTAAGATTAAATTTAACTAAAAAGTTTCTTCATAGCAAAGGAGACAATCAACAAAATATAAAGTCATCATATGAATTGATATAAAATATTTGCAAACCATATAACTATTAAGGGACTGCAATCTAATATATCATGGATATCAATATCAAAAATAATTACAATAATTTTATTAAAATGGTAAAATGATCTAAATAAATTTTCTCAATGAAAAAAGAAAAATGTATAAGAAATGATGCTGAACATTATTAATCTTTAGGAAAATATAAGTCAAAATCACAATGTGATATCACCATATACTTGTTATGGTGACTGTTATCAAAAGTACAATAGATAACAAATGCAATAGAGGGGCAGAAAAATATGAACTCTTTTACCTTTTTAGGAATTCAAGCTGCTACAACCATTGAAGAAAACACTATGGATGTCACCAAAAAATTAAGAATAAAAATACAAATGAATATCAAACATATAGAAAAATGTTCAACATTCCTAGCATTCAGGGTATTGCAAATTAAAACTAATCTGAGGGTTTCTTTCTTACCCCAGTTAGCATGACTAATAATAATAATAATAATAATAATAATAATATACATGTTGGTAAGCGGGCGGGGACAAAGGAACAAATATTGCTGGGGCAACTACAAATTAACACATCACCATGGAAATCATTATGGACACTCCTACAAAACAGTAGTAATATAACCCTCATATAACCCAGCTATTGTACTCCCCAATATTTATTCAAAAGAACTGCCATCAGAATAGCATATTGATACATTCATTCATTGTATATAGCAATGCAATTTACAATAATCAAGATATTGAGCCAAGCTAGTTATCTCTCAACATATAAATAGATAAAGATAATTCCATATACATACACAATGGATCTTTACCCAGCCACATAGAAGAGAAATAAAACAATTTGCAGAAAAATGGAAGGGCCTGGAGAACATCAGTCTAAGTGAAATAAGTCAGACTCAAAAAATCAAGAGTCAAGTGGCTGGGGTTATAGCTCAGTGGTAGAGCGCTTGCCTCACACATGTGAGGCACTGGGTTCAATCCTCAGCACCACATAAAAACAAATAAATAAAGTAAAGATATTGTGTCCATCTTAAAAAAGTCTTTTAAAAAATCAAGAGTCAAATATTTTCCTCACATGTGGAAGTCATAAGGAAAAAATGAATAAAAAATAAGATCTCGGGCTGAGTTTGTAGATCAGCAGTAGAGTGCTTGCCTAGCAGGTGTGAGGCACTGAGTTTAATTCTCAGCACCACATAAATAAATAGATAGATAGATAGATAGATAGATAGATAGATAGATAGATAAAATAAAGGTATTTTGTCCATCTACAACTAAAATATTTTTTTAAAATAAGAACTCATGAAAATAAAAGGATATTAGTAGAGGAGAGGTAAGGGACCAAAGGGAACAAAGGAAGGGAGGAATATGGGGAGAATTGAATTATGATGCATACTTATATAAATATCCACAATGAATTCCCCAAAGATGGAATCAGCAATACATAAAGATATCTGTGCTTACATAGCTAATAAAAATTTTCCTTATAATGATGAGGTTACACTCAATAAAGCATCACATGTTGAAAATAACCTAAGTTAAAAATGAATTTCATATAGCTAATTATAATAGCTTAGTGACACAGTGTACTACAGAGTATTGGTGGTTTACCCCTATAAACACATGACCAACTGAGAGCTGGGGCTTAGTGCTACTAGCCAACATTGGGGATACTATCATACCACATATTGCTATTCCAGGAAAAAAATTCAAAGCATAGCTTCTATTGAGTATGCACCCATTGTTCACCATGATAAATTCAATTAAATTACTAGAATTATTGTAAGTTGCTGACCATCTAAAATTATTATTTACAATAACTAAGATTATTAGATGTAGTGTGTATATATGTGTGTGTGCATACATATATAAACACATATATATAGATATATCTATAGCTATGTAAGTATATATCATATATATATATGATATATATATATATGATATATATATCATATATATATATACACACATATGTCAGCATACATCTATAGCTATGTAACTCTAGATATATAGATAGAGGTACATATTGATGCATATATGTGTGTTTATATATACTGTATCACATGTATGTGCAAAGAAATGTTTTCCAAATTTTTAAAAAATAGAGTCTGCCATTTTCAACATGAACCTAGAGGATAATGGGTTCAGTGAAATATTTCATGAAAAGCAAGAAAAATACTGCACGACTTTATTTTTAAGTAAAATCTTTACTTAAATTATAAGTAAAAATAAATGGTATTTTTAAACAATGACAGTTATGAAAATAAATCAAAGTGCTAAAAGGGAGCCAGTGAAATAGATCATTAACAGGAGAGAGTAAGCAATTTATATTAGGATGAAGTAATGGACTGGATTCCCAAGTTATGTAGGAGGTAGAAATTCTTTAGTATTGTGTTATAATTTTAATGAAAGAAATGAGAGAAAATATCAAGAATTACTTCCATGCATCTTACTTGGTAGATTAGGAAAATCTCAAATTATAACTGGTGAGAAAGGTTTTAGGTTTGTTTCATTTAGAGGGGTGTGCAATGAAGCATGACAGATAATGAGATACTTTATAATAGGATGATTTTGAGATATAGTCAATTATAGTAGATTTGCTTTGTTTGTTGTTTTGGAATATGAGTCCATTGTATCATCTGTTTGACAGATGATAAATCATTTGATATTTTGAACCACATCAATGACATTTTGAGTTATGGATATCATAAAGGCCAAAAAATATAGTGAAAGAATAATCAACAGTGGAAACTTTGGGGACTACTTTTAGTAATGAGGAAATAGGATATGACATTGAAAATGGGGAACCATGGACAAGTACAACTGGCAAAAAGAATGAGAAAATGATCATGTCATAGAAGTCAAAGAAGAATATGGATGGGTTTCTACATGGCATCTAAGAGAAATTCATAGTGGTTGCAGCAGCTTTCCAAGAAGAAATTAAATCAGCACTTCTACAGTGGAAAACTAAGTTAGAGAAATGGGGGGAAAGCAAGGAGGCAATTCACCAAGCTAGTAAAGAAAGGTAAAACAAAAAAAATGGTTTTCAGAAAAGAAAATGAATTAATAAAGGCAACAACCGGCTTCTGAATCTGGCAGTGAGGGAGAAAAACACTTCTTCATGAAGAGTAAAGGCACTTTCCCAACAAACATGAGAAAAACAGACACTGATCAACAAACTTGAGGAGATAATGAACTCAGAAAGGCTAAGCTGTTTGTAATGGAGGAATCTTGTAAATATCTGGCTTGAGAAAGAATTGGTAATCCCCAGAATGGTTGTTTAAATCACCCTACCAAATGTGTTTGGAGCTAGGGGGCCACTGACAGCTTGATGTGAGTCATTGAGCAGATTTGGAATACCTGGGGCTTACTGTTGTTTTTCAGACATCACTTTTTTTTTGAGATTTATGTTGTCTCCTCCTCCTTCCTTTATTTCCAGTACTAAGTATACTTACATTTTAAATGTCAGAGTCCAAACAGCCACCTAGGCTATAGTTGTTACTGTTTCAATAGGTAATCGAAACAAGCCCCACCTTAAACACAGAAAAGAGATTAGGTCCCTTAGAAGACTCTGAAGAGTAGATAAGAACAAAGAGAGCTTTAGTTTGAACTTCACAGACTGATCTATAGGATAAAGGTTGTGGCTAACAGGGGCAGGAATCTGTATCTAAGGAAGATCAGATAAAAAGTTTTTCCCCACAAGCATAGCACATAGACAAGCTCCCTGTGAAGAAGAATAAAGAAAAAAATTCTATTTAAGCCAGCTAATTCTACAGACAAAGCAGATGAATAAGCAGCCAATGTGCCCTGACAGACTGATAGTCTCATTCTCAGACACAACATCAAAGCCATTTTGAAACAGTAGAGCAGTTCATACTCACCCATTTCAGAAGGATAAGGGACAAACAGATAAGACTAGTGGGCAAAATAAGGTAGAGGGAATAATTCTACAAAATGGGTTCACTGTTCTGATCTTCATGTGCTTTCTTTGCCAAGAAGCAATTTACCTGCAGCCCTAAGTGAACAGGATATGTCACCATTCTCAGTACAATACCTGTAACCTGCAGGACAGATGCAGCCCCAACATAGTGATGATTAGAGGAACCCAATTTACCCTGAAGGGGGAGACTTTTTGTGCTCCTTTTCATAGACCAGTTCAGCAAACTTGGGAAGATAAGAATAACTTCTTCTAATGATAAAATCCCTAAGAGTTTATTGGTAAGAATCCACTTAGAACTGGCTAGCAAGGACCAACTTGAACTAGATTTGCCAGAGCAGTGGGTCTTGAAAGTCTGATGTCATCTTACTGTCAGTCAAAATCCAAGAGTTGAACCAGGGTGGGACTTTCTGAAATTTTCTCTGGGATCCCCAATAAAATGAATGCAGGACAGGCACATTGTTCCTCTTCTCTCTGAGAGGACCCACTCTCTCCCTTGATAGTGTTCCCTTTCCCTTTCTCTATCCCTTCAATGAAATTTATTCCTGTTACTCTAAGCGACGTGTCTGAAATCTCTATGACTTCATCACAAGAATCGGAGTTTGAAGGCAGGTCTTCACACTGCCTTAGTTTCTCAGAAGGCCCCAACCCTGTACAAAAAGAGGTGTTTCAGCAGAGGGGATGGAATTCTGCATACAGACTCACCCAACATGTTTGGTGATAGCTAAAATCCAAGAAGATTTACATATTATTATCCTCTTCACAATTGACCAGATGCAAAAGACCAACAATTATTTTGAATATCTTAATTATAATTAACACACTAACTGATATTAACTAATCATAATTTCTCTTATATTCAAATATTAAACATCAACTTTGTCTTTTATATCCACTTTACTCTTCCCAATTTAACTTCCATTTCTCCTTCTTTCCTCTCTTGCTTTCTTGAGTCTTTCCTATTTGTCTTTTCTTTTCTGGATTTTATTTATTTTTATTCCATTTTCATATTCAATTTAGTGTGCAATTCTTATTGTGCAACCCTGTCAGCTTGAATAATACTAATCCTCATCCACATAACTCCTGGGTTAATAGAAACATAGAGATCATTACTTGCATAACAAGTTGTTATATGGTTTATTTTTAAGCTCCTGTTGCTACTTGTGACACTCTTTTCTTTAAAAAAGTTATTGAATATTTAAATGAATGTTTTGTTTATGCTAAGCCTGTGTATTGAAGGTGATATACTGATAGCACAGGGCTTATTGAAAAGAACTACTTACCAAATGACACGATGATAAAAGAGAAAGAAGACTCTGTATAAACAGATGCATTAGTCTAAGACCTCTGAAAACATGAGGAAACAGGCAAACAATTCTACCCCAAAAATTTGCAATCCTGCAATAAAGGAAACCAAAGACACTGAAGGAGATGAAATTGCAGACAAAGATTACAAAAAAATATTACTGCAATGATAATATTGTGAAAAATATTTTTAAAAATGAATTGAGATGAAGCAGAACGTTAAAGATCATTTCAATTAAAAAAAAAGACATAATGACAAGAAATCAATGAGATCTCCTGAAACTGAACAACAGAAAAAAATGAAAACAATTTACTGTGATCTAAAAAAGCAGAAAAGATTTAATTTCAACATTAGTTTAAACACCTGAGATAATTAAGAACAAAGCCAAAACTAATGAAATAGAGAATAAATGATACAGGGGATCAATATAACAGAGTTGATTCTTCAAAAAAATTAACAAGACTATTGAGCCTTTATTTAAATTAACCAAAGAGAGAGAAAGAGGGAGGGAGGGAGGGAGGGAGGGAGGGAGGGAGAGAGAGAGAGAGAGAGAGAGAGAGAGAGAGAGAGAGAGAAGGCATAAAGCAGAAAAAGAATTAGAGCTGATAAATATCACCAGAACCATTTCTGAAATCCAGAGGATCATTAGATACCATTTTTGAAAGCATACTCCTATAACTTGAAAAATATAGAAAATATTAACCAATTTTGTTCACAGTTGACCTGCTCAAATTAAACCAAGAGAATATAGAAAACCTAAATAGATAAATAACATTTAATGAGGTTGAAGAAGTAATAAAAAGTTTTCCAGTAAAGAAAAGTCTGGGACCAGATATATTATCAGTTGAGTATTACCAGACCTTTAAAGAGAAACTATTGTCAATACTCCTCAAGTTATTCCATGAAATACTAAATGAGGGATCAGTCTGAAACTCCTTCTACAAAGCCAGCATAGCATTAATTTCTAAATAGGAAATGACATATAAAAGAAAGAAAACTAGAGACTAATATTCCTAATGAACATAGATTTATGAATTCTTAATAAAATATTAACAATCTGCTTTAAAAAACATATTACCCAATGTATATCATGGTAAATTTGCTTGCATTCCAGGTAAGAAATGTTGGTTCAACATGTGTAAATTAAATAATGAAATTAACCAAATAAATGAAATTTAAGACAAAAATCACATGATCATCTCATTACATTCAGAAAAGTATTCAAATGTATCCAGCATCAAATCTTGGGGGAAAAAAAAAAAGAAAAGAAACTAGGAATTAAAGTAAGTTACCTTAACATTATAAAGGCTATATATAGTAATCTCAGTAAAATCATCATAGTGAGTGGAGGAAAACTGAAAGTTTTTCCTCTAAAATCAGAAATAAGACAGATATGTCTATTTTAATGACTTTTATTAAGTTTAGTTATTGCAATTCTAATCAGAGAACTCAGACAAGAGAAGAAATTTAATTTGTACAAATAAAATAGTAAAATTAAGACTACCGCAGGAATGAGATCGAGCCCAGAATGCCCACACCAGCCCTGGCGGGACCCATGCTTCTCAGTACAGTGGGTTCACCCATCCTCCAGTGGGGCAGACACCCGCCAAAGCCTAGCCTCTGACATAGGACCTCCCCTTCTGACCAGCAGACTTCTTGGGGAGTTTGAGCCTGGTGGGAGTTCAAGCCCAGCGGTCCAGATCCACAGCACCAGCCTGTATGTGGTCCCACGCACACAGCAGGCTTGGTCCACCCCCTCTCTCTGCAGGGCAGACACCCACCAGAGCAGGACCAACCTTTCAGACTGGCAGACTACTGCGGGAGCCAAGATCAAGTCCAGAACACCCACACCAGCCCTCAAGACCCATGGTCTCAGTAGGCCCAGTTTACCCCTCTCCCAGTGGGGCAGGGCAGACACTGATCAGAGCCTAGCCTCTGGCGTAGGACCACCCCTTCCAACCAGCAGACTACCCCTGGAGGTCAAGCCCTGTGGTCCAGATCCACCTACAGCAACAGGAACATATCTCAATATCATAAAGGCTATCTGTGCTAAGCCCAAGGCCAATATCATTCTAAATTAAAACCAACCAAACAAACAAAAAACAATGAAGGCATTCCCTCTAAAAACTGGAGAAAGACAGGGATGCCCTCTTTCACCACTTCTAGTTAACATAGTTTTTGAAACACTTGTCAGAGCAATTAGACAGATGAAAGAAATTAAAGGGATACATATAGGAAAAGAAGAGCTCAAACTGGCACTATTTACTGATGTTATGATTCTATAGCTAGAAGACCCTAAAATTCCACCAGAAAACTTCTAGAACTAGTAAATGAATTCAGCAAAGTAGCAGGATATAAAATCGACACCCATATTTTGAAGGAAAAGAAAATGAGGAAAACCACTTCATTTTTAATTGCCTCCAAAAAAAGATACTTGGGAATCAACTTCACAAAAGATGCGAAAGATCTATATAACAAAAATTACAGAACCCTAAAGAAAGAAATCTAAGAAGACCTTAGAAGATGGAAAGATCTACCTTGCCCTTGGATAGCTAGAATTGATATTATCAAAATTAACATACTTCCAAAAGCACTATACAGATATAATGAAATTCCAATCAAACTTCCAATGACATTCCTCATAGAAATAGAAAAAGCAACCAAGAAATTCATCTGGAAAAATAAGAGACCCAAAATAGCTACAGCAATCCTTAGCAGGAAGAGTGAATCAGGTGGCATCACTATACCAGACTTTAACCTATACTAGAGAACAATAGTCTCAAAAACAGCATGGCATTGGTGCCAAAACTGGTAGACAATGGTACAGAAGAGAGGACACAGAGATTAACCCACAAAATTATAATTATCTTATATTAGACAAAGGTGCCAAGAACATGCATTGGAGAAAAGATAGCCTCTTCAACAAATGGTGCTAGGAAAATTGCAAATCTATATGCAACAAAATGAAATTAAACCCCTATCTCTCACCATTATCAAAACTCAACTCAAAGTGGATAAAGGACCTAGTAATGAAACCAGAGACCCTGCATCTAATAGAAGAAAAAATAGGCCCTAATCTTCATCATGTGGGGTTAGGCCCCAACTTCCTTAATAAGACTCCTGTGGAACAAGAATTAAAATCAAAAATCAACAAATTGGATGAACTCAAACTAAAATGTTTCTTCTCCTCAATAGAAACCTTCTGTGAGCTGAATAGAGAGCCTACATCTTGGGAGCAAATCTTTACCTCTCGCACATCAGATAGAGCACTAAACTCTAGGGTCTATAAAGAACTCAAAAAACTAAGCACAATAAAAACAAATAATCCAATCAATAAATGAGTCAAGAAACTGAACAGACACTTCTCAGAAGATGATATACAATCAATCAACAAATATATGAAAAAAAATGTTCATCATCACTAGCAATTAGAGAAATGCAAATCAAAACCACTCTAAGATTTCATCTCACTCCAGTCAGAATGACAGCTATTATGAAGACAAACAACAATAAGTGTTGGAGAGGATGTGGGGAAAAAAGGCACACACATAAATTGCTGGTGGAACTGCAAATTGGTGCAGCCAATATGGAAAGCAGTATAGAGATTGCTTGGAAAATTGGGAATGGAACCACCATTTGACCCAACTATCCCTTTTTTCAGTCTATACCCAAAGGACTTAAAAACAGCATACTACAGAGACATAGCCATATCAGTGCTTATAGCAGCACAATTCACAATAGCTAAACTGTGGAACCAATCTAGATGCCCCTCAGTACATAAATAGATTAAAAATGTGGCATGTATACACAGTATTACTCAGCAATAAAAGAGAATAAAATCATGGCATTTGCAGGTAAATGGATGGAGTTAGAGAAGACAATACCAAGTGAAGTTGGCCAATCCCATAAAATCAAATGCCAAATGTTTTCTTTGATATAAGGAGTCTGATTCATAGTGGGATAGGGAGAGGGAGCATGGGAAAAATAGACAAACTCCAGATAGGGCAGAGAGGTTGGAAGGGAAGGAAGGGGGCATGGGGTTAGAAATAATGGTGGAATGTGAGGATTATTATTATGCAAAGTATAATGCATAAAGACATGAATTGTTGCAAATATACTTTGTATACATCCAGAGATAAGAAAAATTATGCTCTATATGTGTAAAAAGAAATGTAATTCTGTCATATATAAATAAAAATAAAAAAGTTAAATTAATTTTGTTTGTTGAGGGCATGATACTATAAATAGAAGACAAAAAATTCATCAGATGACTTGTAGAGCTGAAAACAATTTCAGCAATGTAGCAAGATTCAATATTAACATACAAAGAGCAATACCACTCATATACTGCAATAATGAACCCACTGAGAAGCCATCTGGAAAACAACTTTATTCATTATAGCCTAAAACTGCATGGGTAAAATCTAAAAAATGGAGGTGAAAATGAACATTTAAAATAAAAAATTCTAGGATGTGGTATGTATCTCAGTGTTAGAGTGCATGCCTGGCATGAGTGAAGTCCCGAGTTTAATAACCAGTACCACAAAAACAAATACATAAGTAAATTAATAAATAAATAAGATTGTGAAAAATTGCAAAAAGAAATAGGAGATCTTAAAGGATTTCAACACAGCCCATGTTTTTAAAAAGGCAGAGTGAATATTATCAAAATGGCCATATTACTGAAACTGATCACATTCAATGTGATTCCTCAAAATACCAATGATTTTATTAAAATAAGTATAAAAAAGTGTCATAAAATTCAAATGGAATGGGACTGCAGTTTTAGCTCAGTTGTAGAGTGCTTGCCTAGCTTGTGTGAAGCACTGGCTTTTATCCTCAACACTACATATGAATAAATAAGTAAAATAAAGGTATAAAAGTATTGTGTCCATTTACGAATAAAAATATTTTAGATATTCAAATAAAAGAATGAAAGAACCATAAAAACCACAGTAGTCCTTAGCATTAATATGCTGGAAGCATCATGATACCTGATTTTAAATTGCATTGGAGTACTATAGGAACAAAGGCAGACCCAGAGTAAATCCACAGATACGTGGTAATCTCATACTTAAAAAAATGCAAAAATATACTTTTTTGTAATTGGGATTGAACCCAGGAGCACTTAACCACTGAGTCACATCCCCAGGCATTTTTTTAAAATATATTTTATTGAGAGACAGGGTCTTGGTGATTTGCTCAGAGCCTCACTAAGTTGTGGAGGCTGGCTTTGAACTCACAATCCTCCTGCATTAGGATTCAAAGCCACTGGGATTACAGGTGTGTGCTACCATGCCCACCTAAGATACTCTTATTAATATGTGGTGCTGGGAAACCTGGAATTTAACTATATCCCTGTCTTTCACCTACAAAAAAAATCAACTTTAAGCTTTAAGTGGATCATATACCTAAGAATTAGTCCAGAAGCAGTGAAACTGCTAGAGGAAAATGCATCAAAATATATGTGCATGCATAGACTTCTTCTGTAATGCCCCTAAAATTCAAGTTATAGAAACAAGATTTAATATGTGGAATGATGTTAATTTGAAAAGCTTCTGCATAGCAAATGAAAGATTTGAGTGTGAAGAGAGAGTTTGCAGAATGCAAGAAAATTTTTGTCAGGTACAGGAATATAATAATAATAACTATTACATTTAATAGCTGTACCCTAGGATGCATTAAAACATCAATTTAAGGTGAGTTCTTAAAAATTAATTTGTTCTAATGATTTCCCTTCCTCTTGGCTCTAATATCTGCCCATCTGGAATGTTTGATAGTAAGAAGTTTCACTTTACACCTCTACACTTCCTCCCATTTTCCTTCCTCATTCAGCAAAAAAATGCAAAGTATACTGTTTGTAAATAAGGCCCTTACCATTTGCAACAAAATATAGTTTATTAAGACAACCTCTGTTTCTACTAAATTCCATAAAGAACCATAAAAAATCTAAAAAAATGGAGGTGAAAATGAACATTTAAAATAAAAATTGTAATTATAAGATTAATTCTTAGTTAAAAAACCACAATTGTATGCAAGCACTCCATGTGATGTTTTCTTCTCTAGACTTTGGTAATTATTGCAAAATAGGTGATAGTGCTTCAAGTTATTTTAGTTGTGAGACATGTCTTAAAAACAAAATTGAGTCATTTATTTTGATTGCATGTTATTTAATCTCATTTTCCAAGGATAGAGTAATATTTCACGAAATATGAGATGAATACAAACAGCATCATAATCACCTGGGTATCAATTAAAAATAAATTCCTACATCTCACTTTATACTTATACAAATTGGGGCCAAAAATAATTTATAACCTGGTGACCAGTTAATCTGATGTTTCAAAGTATACTAGAAAGGTGACATAACCAGCTATTTTCTTAGTAAGGCATGATTGATTAAAAAAAAAAAAAAGAAAGAAAACTCTGTATGCTCATAGCTGTTTTAAAATATCTAAGTCATATAATTCTATTCCAAACAACTTAAACAAAAAAATATATAAGAATGGCAGAATAGTGCAAGGCAGCATTTCTCTTAGATTCAACCAGAATCTCTGGCATTAACTTATAGAAATCTTGATGTTTTACAAAGAACCATAGTAATTTCCCAAAGTCTAATGTTTTATAAAAACTTTCATAAACTTTTATTTAATTATTTATTTAATTTGTTGATAGACCTTTATTTTACTGAAATATTCTAACCTAAAATAAATCATTTCACTCAGGCCTGATATTTCATTATATTTACTCATCACTGAAATCCTGACCATGCAAGAAATTTTAGAAAAAACTTAAAATGTAGTGATAAGCAAACTTAGTGATAAAACTTCAATCATGCAACACAATAGTTTCATTCTATTTTTATTTTATTATATTTTGTACATTTAATCTCAGAAATTGCAGGAAAAATCAAATGAATATTTTTTTCATTATTTTTCTTAAAATATATTTAAAAAGTGATACTATGCAATATTATAATGACAATGCATAAAAAAGCCATGTTGAGCAATCTAAGCTGCATTTTAAATTCTTACTGTGAAGCATATGGCATGAAAACTATAAAAGAACAATTTATCCACCTTTCTTTAACTCAGCATCTAGCTCTATAATGTTTTTTCCAAAGGAAACTTACACATAGTTCAATTTAACAGACTGCTGTGGAAAACACAATAACCTAAACCTGCCATGGCTTCTAGTAGAATATGATATTTGTAAAGATAATTATTTATAATTATATTCCATAAAATTTGGTGCTTTTTATGCTGATTTCAAAGACAAAAATTGTACCTATGATGTTGTATCATGCATTTTCTAGTGATTTACACTAAATTGGCAGTTCAATCTCCATATGGTCAATCTGATGCCAGTGATTATTTTGTTTCACTTAAAACCAATTGGGGCCAAAAATAATTTACTATCTGGTGATCAGATAATCAGATGTTTCTAAGGACACTAGAAATTTAATATAACCAGCTCTTTTCTTTGTAAGGTATGATTGATTATAAAACAAAACAAAACAGTATGCTCATAGTTGTTTTAAAGTATCTAATTACTGTAATTTTATTTCAAACAACTTAGATAGAAAAAAATAAGAATTACATAATAGTGTGAGGCAGCATTTCTCCTTGCTTGGTTACCCAGAACTCAAATAATGGGAATACCCTATGTCTTAGAGTGAAAAATCCTGAGACTGGAGGAGCAGTCTTCCTTAGCTGAACCACAGAATGCTTGACTCATTGTGTATGTGTGTGTGTGTGTGTGTGTGTGTGTGTGTGTGTATATATATTCTCCACCAGACATTATAAATTGACACTGATGATGCAGGAGCCATCTTGGGACTGTAGTGTGGTGGAGCCTATGGAAATTGAAACCCAGATCAATGAGTTTACAGCTAGGTCTTCATGGGCCTTTCTGAGCCTAGAAATCCAGAGGAAAGTCAGAAACAGCGCATATTGCCTAGGGGAACACAAGTTAGAGAGGCTGGAGAGAGCATAGGATTTATGGAACTGGCTATAGGGGGGCAGAAGGTTGAAGAATAGAAGCGATAAGGACATTTTACTCTCAGCTCACCCAGCCAGCCTATCCAGCAGCCACCATGTTCTTAAAGCACACGTGTGCTAGCACTTGGTGGGTTCAAGAAGTAGCATGGTACCCAACTCCCTCATCTGTCAGCACCAGTCCAGCACTGTTATGGTTTAGACATGTTTCCCCAAAAGCTCACCCATGAGATAATGCAAAAAGTTTGTAGGGAAAAATGATTGAGTTATAGCCTTAAACTTATCAGTGAATTGATCCCTGATGGTATTAACTGAGTGGTAACTGAAGTAAGGTGGCATATGGCTGGAGAAAGTGGTTAATTGGTACCATAGCTACGGGGTATATATTTTGTATCTGGAGAGTGGAGTCTCTCTCTCTCTCTCTCTCTCTCTCTCTCTGATCTGATCACCATGTGAGCTGTTTCCTTCTGCTACACTATCCTGCCATAATTTTCTGCTTCCCCTTACGCATTGAGGAATTGAACCAGCCTTCTATGGACTAAGATGCAACTGATGTGATTCTGCAATCTGTATATGGGGTAAAAATGGGAGTTCATATCCCACTTGAATCAAAGTGTGAAATATGATATATCAAGAACTATGTAATGTTTTGAACAACCTACAATAAAAATTAATTTTTTAAAAAAAAGACCTCTGAAATAATAAACCCACCAACAAACTTTTCCTTCGTAAAATTTGTTCTGGTCAGATCCTTTAGTCACAGTATCAAAAAGATTAACTAAATCAGGCACAAAACAGTGCCATCCAGCTCCTCAATCCCCAGTCTCCCAACCCCTACCTAGCCCCCTGCCTGGCCTATTGCTTGCAGCTATGTGGCTGGCCTGCAGGACTCAGCACCTGATCTTTATCTGCTCAATACAGAACAGCTTTCTGCAACTGGCACACAGGTCCTGCTGCCCAACCCTCAGGACCATCTGGGAGAGAAGTGCCTGACCAGAAATTTGAAAGTACAGGTGTGGAAGAGATTGAGTTTGGAGACTAAATTAGAGGCCAGGAATTGTGGGGTTTGCAGATGACATAAGGGGCTAAAAACAGTTTCTTACACCACAAGAGTAAAACCCAAAAGAGATTCCTGGGGTGCAGTCTTCCAACATGAACTAAACATTGCTGTGTCCAAGAGGTGTGCTGACATAAAATCTCCAAACTAATTGGCACACAGAAAAGATACCAGAGCCTAAATCCCACCTCCAGGAGTACCACCTCCAGAATTAATCTTCCCACTCTCCTGAAGGTGGAGCTACCATCAAACTCCAGGCAACCTCATCTACCTTAGCAGCTGATAAGGGAAGCTCAGAAACTTTTGAATTCCAATGGAAACAATTATTCAATTTTCCATCAAGATCCTTTCTTTTTTTTTCTCTTTATATCGCTAACATTTTTGAAACCAAGTATTTTTCATGTATTGGTTTATTGAGGACTGGGATGTCTGAATAATGTATTACAGTTTTGTTGAGTATTATTTTATTTTCACTTTTTTTAAAACTTCATATATATATTTTTTTCTCTCACTTGTTTCCCTGGATTCTCTCAATTTGCTAACACCCAACCTCTATTAATTCCTCCTTCACTCTCCCTGTAATTTTTAAAATAAATTTAGGTTTTTTTTAAATTTTTAAGTGTTTGATAGACTTTTATTTTATTTATTTATACATGGTGCTGAGAATGGAACCCAGTGCCTCACATATATCAGGCAAGTGTGCTACTGCTGAGCCACAGCCTCAGAACCTCTTCCTATATACATTTTTACTTTTATCTTCTATTCTTCTTCCTCATAAATATCACATCAAACAACAATTTTGTTTTCTCAGTCCACCAATTAAAACTGTTAACCCTTTTTGCAAACTTATTGTTTATGTCAGAGACAATAACTGAACATGTTATTTCTGTGTATTGTGACAAAATTGTACACATATTAATAGGAGCTATTTGGTTTAAAGCTGTATATTTTTTTTTGCATTGGGTAGTATTAATATTGATTTCCCCCTTAAAGGTGAGGTACTGAAAACCTTCAGGGACACTATAAGTCTACAGGTAGAAACTCTACTGCCTCAGATACACACAGCTAAATAGGAAGACACAAAAATAATATGAAAAACAAGGGAACAAAGAAACCAAACAAAACAACATGCTCCAATAATAGAATACAACACATTAGAAGAAATGTTGAAGAAGGAGAGTAGAATGCACATAGCTTAAATGATCCATATCATACAGTATAATGTAAGTCATGAAATCAGAGATAAATTTCAGGGGATCCAAGATGACGGCTAGAGGGAGGCAGTATTCTGTGTCACTCCAGGACCTGGGATTCAAGAATTGGTAATATTGGTTGTCTCTGAGTAAACAAAGGATCCCCAATAGCTGCTCCCATGCAGGAAACATGGCCACTATGCCATGTAGTTCTCCAGGCCTCAGTGGCAGCAAAGGACTCCTGGTCACTCACCCACACAGGTCATCCAGGTGCCCAAGTAAGACCACCAGCATTGGCTCCCACATAGGACTCCTGGTCACCCACCAATGCAGGAATCCCAAACACCACTCCCACACAGGACACCCAGCTGCTGTCCACATGCAGAAACTCTGGCCTCCATTCCTGTGTGAACCTCCATCTACCAATGTGGGGCTCCTCCAGTCACCTCCATCTTGGGGTACTACAACCATTGCCAGAGTCTGCTACACATGGTATCCTGCACCTGGAGACACTGCACTGGGTTTAAAGACAGCCACCAGCCACAATACTGTAAGGATTGTATGTATAAGGCAGAGTTTCTTTTGTGAGAAAATTCCTGAAGGGTAATAGGCACCCTGTTATCCACATTTGAAATATTCTATAGTTTCTCTCTGGAACTTGTAAGATGACTCAATGCCTAGCAGCTATGGTAATGTCCTTTGAGAGGAGACTCTGTGCTATCAGCCTTGACCTTAATCTCAGACACTCAGCTCCTGGGAATAAGGGAACTCTCTTAGACAACACCAGTGTGTCACTGGGCCTACACCTGCCCACATAACAGTAACTTTATACAATGAGCAATATGTACTAATGATGTTAATGACCTAATGTAACCTATGAATATAAATAAAGCTGAAAGTTCAGATGAGCAGCCACTTTTACTTTGCCCCTGCACCTTACTTGCTTCTCTGTCTCCTTTTGATTTTTTTTTGTACACAATATTGCACACCACAGAGCTGCATCTCTGAACATGCATCTCACTGCCACTGCCAGGCCCCACCAGCCCCACCCAACCCACCTACACCCCATCGCTGAAAGCAGAGGGCTCCATCCTGGGACACCTTCCTTGCCATCTTTAGTTGGGGAAACACCCAGCTTGGAACACATGCTGGAACTTAGAAGCATTATCAAGGTACTGAAAGTCCAAAACTCCCCTTCACCCTAGCAGTTGCTAACCTGTCAAAGTGCATGCAGATACATGGCCAGTCTCTAACTCACAAAACTGGGTCATAAAACCACGTCCTGACCTGACCAGAACAAAACAGCTTTCTGTAACAGTTGTGCAGCTCCCAGAGTGCAGCCCACAAGACCTCTAGAGATAAAGGTTCCTAATTTGGAATTAGAAAGGGAGAGGGTGAGTGAGATACAATTTAGAGACTAAATCAAAGACCAGAAATTGTGAGGTCTGCAGGAGATATAAGGAGATAAGACCAGGTGACCATATCACATGAGTGGGCCCCCCCAAAGATCCTTGGACCAACCTCCCACCCTAATAACCTTCACCATCCTGAGGGTGAAGATACCAGCACACAACAGACAACCTCATCTACTTGGTTAAAAAGGGAAGCTGGAAAGGTACTGATCTGCAACAAAAACAATCCTTGTATTTTTCTTCCAGATTTTTTTTCTCTCTCTTCACCCATCACATATCCCCAACATTTGTGAAACCAAGTACTTTTCATGAATTAGGTTACTGATGGCTGGGATGTCTCAATAATATATTACAGTGGTGTTGTATATTTTTTATCCCCTATTTTTACATTATTTACTCTTCTTAATATACATGTTTGTTTTCTGTACTCTACTGTCATGCTGCTTACTTGTCTCACCAAAATCATTTCTCTCTCTTCTCCTGCTACTAATCAACTTCTTTAGATTCCTTTTTCACGCTTTCTAAAATCTAATAATTTTATATCCTCAACTCTTACCCTTCCAAAATATCATCCTACACATCACCTCTGGTTCTTTTCCCAACTCTAGACCCTTTTGAAAACTTATTGTTTATAACATAGATAATAATTGAGCTTACAATTTCTGTATATTGTGACAAAACCATAAACATCTTAATGGCAGATATTTAGTTTAAGATTGTATGTTGTTTGCATTGGGATCAGTTCACACTGTTCTCTCTCTTAAAGAAGAGGTGGTGGAAGACTCTAGGAACACTATAAGCCTATAGGGTAAAAACTGTAACACAATGAATCCATAGTGCTAGAATAAAAGACACATAAACAGCATGAAAAAGTTCCCCCAACAAATTAATATATCATATTATTAGAATCTATGGCGAGTAAAACAGAAGAAATGATAGAGAAGGAGTTCAGGACATACCTAATTAAAATGTTCTATTAATTAAAGGATGATATAAGAGAGCAAATATAGGCAGCAAAAGATATTTTTAATAAAAAGCTAAATAAGCAAATACAGGAAGGAAAAGATTACTTCAATAAAGAGACAGGTTCTGGGAAAAAAACAAACAGAAATCCTTGAAATTAAAGAAACAATAACCAAATTAAAAGCTTAATTCAAAACATTACAACAGACTATATCACTTGGAAGGCAGGACCTCAGAAAATGAAGACATAATATATAATCTTGAAAAGAATATCTACTACAAAGTGAAGATGGTAAGAAACCGTGAGCAGCACATTCAAGAATTATGGGATAACATAAAAAGACAAAATTTAAGAATTATTGTGAGAGAAATGAATAGAGTTCTAAAGGAAATGAATGAACAATCTATTAAATGAAATAATATCAGAAAAATTTTCAAACATGAAGAATGAATTGGAAAATCAAATGCAAGATGCCTACAGACACCAAATGTACAAAATCGCAACAGATCCACACCAAGGCACATTATAATGAAAATGCCTAGCATACAGAATAAGGAGATAATTTTAGAAGCCACAACAGAAAGGATCAGATTACATATAGGGGAAAACCAAATAGGATCTCTGCAGATTTTTTAACTCAGAACCTGAAAGCTAGAAGATCCTGGAGAAACATGTACCAACCTCTGAAAGAATATTAATGCCAACCAAGAATCTTATATCCAGCAAAATTAAGCTTTAGATTTGATGATGAAATAAAAACCTTCCTTGATAATCAATAGTTAAAAGAATATATAACTAGAAAGCCTGCTCTAAAGAGCATCCTCAGCAAAATATTCCATGGGGAGGAAACTAAAAGCAACAATGAAAATCAGCAAAGAGAGGGATATTACACTAAGGGAAATACTAATCAAAGAAGAAACTAAGTCAAGTTAAATACCCAAAATAAACAAATATGACTGAAAATTCAAATAATGTCTCAATAATAACCCTAAATATTAATGGCCTAAACTCACCAAACAAAAGACATAGACTGACAGATTGGATTAAAAAAGACCCCAAAATATTCTGCCTCCAAGAGACGAATCTCATAGGAAAAGACATACACAGACTGAAATTTAAAGTTTAGGAAAGAACATACCACTCACATAGACTGTGGAAACAAGCAGAGGTTTACATCCCCATGTTAAATAAAGTAGACTTCAAGCCAAAGGTAATAAAAAAGGATAAAGAAGGACATTTCATACTGCTCAAAGGAACCATACATCAACAAAACATAATATATATATATATATATATATATATATATATATATATATATATTTCCCAAACAATGGAGCATTGACATTCATAAAACAATTTTTTTCAAGTTCTAGAGTCAAATAGACAACAACACAATAATTCTGTGTGACTTTAACACATTTCTTTCACCAATGGATAGATCTTCCAAACAAAAGCTAAACAAACTAATTAAGGAACTCAATAACACAATCAATAATTTATATTTAATTCACATATATAAAGTATATTATTGATCAATGAACAAATTCACTTTCTTCTCAGCAGCACATGCATTCTCTAAAATAGATCATATATTATGTCACAAAGCAACTTCAGTAAATACAAAAAAAGGAGAGATACTACCCTGCATTCTATCAGATCCCAATAGAATAAAATGAGAAATCAATGATGAAATAAAAAAATAGAAGTTCCTCTAACACCTGGGCATTAAATAGTATTCCATTAAATGAACAATGTGTTGGAAATGACATTAAAGAGGAGACTAAAAAATTCCTGGAGGTAATTGAGAACACTGATACCATATACTGAGATCTCTGCCATAGTTCATTGCATGGAATCTATTCTTTAAAAGAAGAAAAAGTCAATGAATTCATTACCTAATATTACATTTCAAAGCCTTAGAAAAAGAAGAACAAATCAACATCAAAAGCAGTAGAAGACAGGGAATAATTAAAATTGGAACTGAAAATAACAAAATTGAAACAATTGAAAAAATTGACAAAAAATTGGTTCTTTGGAAAAATGAATAAATTGATAAACTCTTAGCCATGCTAACAAAATAGAAGAAGAGAAAAAACTCAAATTACTAACACAATTGATGAAAAAGGAAATATCATGATGGACACTACAGAAATATAGAAGATAATTAGAAATTATTTTGAAAGCTTGTACTCCAATAGAATAGAAAATATCAAAAGCATGGGCAAATTTTGAGAGTCATATGATTTGTCCAAACTGAATCTGGATGATATACGCAAGTTAAACAGATGAATTTCAAACAATGAAATAGAAGATGCCACCAGAAGCCTACCAACAAAGAATAGCCCAGGAACAGTTGGTTACACAGCTGAGTTCTACAAGACCTTCAAAGAAGAACTAATACCAATAATCTGCAAATTATTTCATGAAACAGAAAAAGAGTGAACACTTTCAAACTCATTCTATGAGGCCCAAAACACCCTGATTCCAAAACCAGGCAAAGACACAGCAAAGAAAGAAACTTCAGACCAATATATCTAATAAACATAAATGAAAAATTTGTCAATAAAATTCTGGCAAATCAAATACAAAAACATATCAAAAAGATTGTGCACCACAATCAAGGGGAGTTCATTCCAGGGATGTAAGTTTGATTCGACATGCAGAAATCAAAAAATATAAATCAATACATCAATAGACTTAAATATGAGAATCATATGATCATCTCAATAAATGCAGAAAAGGAAGTTGACAAAATACAGCACCCCTTTCATGTTTAAAGCACTAGAAAAACTAGGGATAACAGGAAAACATACGTCAACATTGTAAAAGCTATCTCTGCTAAGCCCCAAGCCAACATCATTCTACAAGGGGAAATAAATTGAAAGCATTCCCTCTAAAAACTGGAACAAGACAGAGAGGCCCTCTTTCATCATTCTATTTAACATTGTTCTTGAAACTCTAGCCAGAGCAATGAAAATAATGAAGGAAATTAACAAAATATGGAGAGGAAAAGAAAAACTCAAGTTATCACTATTGCCTATGATATGATTGTATACCAAGGGGATCAAAAAAATTCTACCAGATAACTTCTAGAACAAATAAATGAATACAGTAAAGTAGCAGGATATAAAATTAACATCTGTAAATCAAATGCATTTTGTATATAGTAAATCCTGTGAAAGAAAAGATCTTAGAAGATGGAAAGATCTCCCTTGTTATTAGATAGGCAGAATTAATATTGTCAAATGACCATACTATCAAAAGCACTATACAGATATAATGCAATTCTAATCAAAGTCCCAATGACATTCCTCATAGAAATAGAAAAAGTAGTCATGAAATTAATCTGGAAAAATAAGAGACCAAGAATAGCCAAAACAATCCTTAGTGAGAAGAGTGAAGTAGGTGGCATCACTATATCAGACCTTAAATGATACTACAGAGCAATAGTAACCAAAAAAAAAAAAGCATGGTATTGACACAAAAGAAGACTTGTTGACCAATGGTACAAAATAGAGGACACAGAAACAAACCCACACAAATACAGTTATCTCATATTAGACAAAGGTGCCAAAAACATATTTGAAAAAGCATAGCCTCTTCAACAAATGGTGCTGGGAAAACTGAAAATCCATAAGCAACAAAATGAAATTAAGCCCCTATCTCTCACTATGCTAAACCTTCAACTCAAACTGGATCAAGGACCAAGAAATTAAAGCAGAGACCCTGCACCTAAAAGAAGAAAAAGTCAGCCCAAATCTTCATCAGGTTGGATTAGGCCACAACATCCTTAATAACACTTCTATAATGCAAGAAATAAAATTAAGAATCAATAAATGGAATGAATTCAAAGTAGAAAGCTTCTTCTCAACAAAAGAAACAATCACTGAGGTGAACAGAGAGCCTACAGAATGGAATCAAAATTTTGCTACACACACATCAGATAAATCTCTAGGATATATAAACAAATCAAAAATCCTAACACCAGAAAAACAAACAATCTAATGAATAAATGAGCCAAGGAACTGAACAGACACTTCTCAGAAGATTATATACAATCAATCAAAAAATATATATATATAAAAGTTCAACATCTCCAGCAATTAGAGAAATGCAAATCAAAACTACTCTAAGATTTTATCTTACTCCAGTCAGAATGGTGGCTATTAAGAATACAAACAACAATATATGTTGGAGAGGATGTGGAGAGAAAAACACACAAATACATTGGTGGTGGGACTAAAAATTGGTGCAACCAATATGGAAAGCAGTATGGAGATTCCTTGGCAATGGAACCACCATTTGACCCAGCTATCTCACTCTTTAGTTTATACCCAAAGGCCTTAAAAACAGTATAATACAGGGACACAGCCACATCAATGTTTATATAATGGCACAATTCATAATATCTAAATTGTGAAACAAACCTAGATTCCCTTCAGTAGATGAATGTTTAAAGAAACTGTGATATATATATACACACACACACACACACACACACACACATACACACACACACACACACACACACACAATGGAATATTACTCAGCATTAAAACCAAATAAAATAATGGCATTTGCAGGTAAATAGATGGAGTTAGGGAGAATTGTGTTAATGGAAGTAAGCCAATTCCCAAAACAAATGATAAATGTTTTCTTTGATATGAGGATTTGATCCATAATGGGGATGGGTGAGGAGCATGAGAGAAATGGAGTAACTTTAGATAGGGCAAATGGGAGGGACAGAAAGGGAGGGGGCAGAGGGGTAGGAAAAGTATGGTATAGATAAACATCATTGCCCCAAGTACATGTATGAGGACACAAATGGTGTGACTCTACATTGTGTACAACCAGAGACATGAAAAATTGTGCTCTATAAGTATACTATGAATTTAAATGCATTCTGCTGTCATATATAACAAATTACAATAAATAAATATATTTTTAAAAGATCACTTCAGTAAAGAGATAGAAATTCTGAAAAGTAATCAAGCACAAATTCACAATATGATTGAATCATTAAAACAAATTTAATATTCAGTGGAAAGTTTCACAAATAGACTAGACCACTTGTAATACAGAACCTCAGGCAATGAAGACAATGTATATAATCTTGAAAAAAAAGTTGACCACCCAGAGAAGGTGGTAAAGAATCATGAAAAGAAGTTCCAAGTATTATTAAATAACATGAAAATACTAAATTTAAGATTTATCAGGATAAAAGATGTGGAAATACAAATCAAAGGAATGCACAATCTTTTCAATAAAATAATATCAGCAAACTTCCCAAACCTAATGAATTAAATAAATAATCAAATGTAAGAGGTTTACAGGACCCAAAATGTACAAAATTACAACAGATATACATCAAGGCACATTATAATGAAAATGCCTAACATTCAGAATAAGGATAGAATTTTAAAGGCTATGAGAGAAAACTATCTGATTACATATAGTGTGAAACCTATTCAAATATCAGCTGATTTTTTAACCCAGACCTTCAAAACTAGTAGGTCCTGGAATAATATATATCAAGATCTGAAAGAAAATGAATGCCAACTAAGAATGCTACATTCAGCAAAATTAAGCTTCAGATTTTAAGATGAAATAAAAACCATCCATGATAAATAAAAGTTATAAGAATTCACAACTACAAAGCCTACACTACAAAATATTCTCAGCAAAATATTCCATGTGGAAGAAATAAGAAAAAAGATGAAAACAAGGGAAAGAAGGGACTTCACTAAAGGAACAGTCAATTAAAGGAGAAACCAAGTCAAATTAAAAACCAGAAATAAAACAAAATGAATGGAAATAGAAATCATATCTCAATAAAAACCTCAAATATTGATGGCCTAAACTCATCAATCTAAAGACATAGAATGGCAAATTGGATTAAAAAGCAAGACACAACAATAAGCTGTCCCCATGAGACTCTCCTCCTAGGCAAAGACATCCACCTACTGAAGGTGAATGGATGGGAATAAACATTTCACTCACATTAATTGTGTAAATAAGAGAGGGGTTTCCATCCTCATATTAGAAAAAGTATAGACTTCAGGCCAAAGTAAGTAAAAAGGGATAAAAATGACATTTATATTGCTTAAGGGAATTAAATAGCAGCAAGATATAACAGTTATAAATTTTTATACCCCAAAGAGTGGAGCATCTATGTTCATCAAATTAACCCTTCTCAATTTTAGAAATCAAATAGACCACAACACAATAATACTGGGTGACTTCACCATACTTCTCTCACTACCAGACATATTTACCAGAAAAAAAACTAAACAAAGAAAGTATAGAACTAAATAATACAATCAATAGTTTAGATTTAATGGACATATATAGAATATTTCATACATCAACATGTGAATACACTTTCTTATTAACAGCACATAGATTCTTCTCTAAAATCGACCATATACTATACTACAAAGCAACTCTTAGCAAATACAAAAAAAAGGAGATAATACCTTAAATTGTGTCAGATTATAATGAAATAAAATTAGAAATCAATTATAAAATAATAAATAAAAGCTAATCTAACAAATTGAGAATAAATTATACACTATTGAATGACAAATGTATAGCAGAAGAAATCAGTTAAAAAATAAAAAAATACATAGTGGTAAATGAGGACACCAATAAAACATATCAAAATATCTGGGACACTATGAAGATAGTGCTTAGAGGAAGAAAATCACTGCATTGAGCTCATTCATTAAAAGAATAAAAAATCAGTATCTACGTGACCTAACATTACCTCTCAAAGCCCTGGGCAGGGGGAGAACACATCAACACCAAAATATGTGCAACATAGGAAATAATTAAAATCAGAGCTGAAATAAATGAAATTGAAACGACCAATTTAAAAAATGACAAAACAAAAAGTTGGCTCTTTGAAAAATTAAATAAAATTGATAAACCCTTAGCCATGCTAACAAAGAGAAGGAGAGAGAAAACTCAAATTACTAACATCCATGATGAAGAAAGAAATACCACAGTGGACACTACTGAAACAGAGAAGATAATTAGAAACTATTTTGAAAATTTATACTCCAATAAAATAGAAGATATCAAAGACATCAACAAATTTCTAGATCCATATGGTCTACCCAAACTGAATCAGAAGGATATACACAATTTTAAAAGATCAGTTTCTAGCAATGAAACAGAAGACAACATGAAAATCCTACCAATTACAGGAATCCCAGGACCAGATGGATTTGAACTCAAGTTTACAAGACAGTCAAAGAAGAATTAACACCAATACTTTTCAAATTATTCCATGATATAGAAAAGGAAGAAACCCTTCCAGACACATCCTATGAGGCTAGCATCACCCTTAAAGACACATCAAAGAAAGAAAATATCAGACCATCATTTCTGAACATAGATGCAAAATTCTCAATAAAATTCTGGCAAATCACATATAAAAACATATTAAAGCAAGAGTGCACCATGATCAAGTGGGGTTCAGCACAAGAATGCAAGTTTGGTTTAATATACAGAAATCAATAAACATAATTAATTACATCAATAGACCTAAAGACAAGAATCATATGGTCGTTCTATAGATGTAGAGAAAAGCACTTGTCAAAAGAGGGATCTCCTTCATGTTCAAAACATTAGAAAAACTAGGGATAGTAGAACAAACCTCAACATTTTAAAAGGTATCCATGCCAAACCAAAGACTGAAATAATTCTAATTTGAGAAAAAGAGAAACCATTCCCTATTTAAACTGGAACAAGAAAAAACAAGACAAGTATGCCCTCTTGCACCATTTCTATTCAACCTTGTGCTTGAAACTTTAGCCAGAGCAATTAAACAGAAGGAAAACAAACAAATAAAACCAAAAACAGCAACAGTAAAGGTATATGAATAGGAAAAGAATAATTCAAGCTAACACTATTTGTGGACAACTTGATTTTAAATTTAGAAAATTCTTAAAACTCCCAGAACTAATAAATTTATGCCACAAAGTAACAAAATATAAAATCAACACCCATAAATCAAACATGTTCTTATACATCAGTGATGAATCCATTGAAAGAGAAATTAGGAAAACTACCTCATTCACAATAGTCTCAAAAACAAAAAGAAAAACAACTTGGGAATCAAGCTACCAAAAGAGATGAAAGGCCTTTACAATGGAAACTACAAAACACTGGAGAAAGAAATTGAAGAAGACCTTAGTAGATGCAAAAATCTCCCATGATTTTGGATAGGCAAAATTAATATTGTCAAAATGGCCATACTACCAAAAGTGCTATACAGATTTAAGCAATTCGTATTAAAATTTCAATGATATTCTTCAGAGAATTATAAAAAGCAATAATGAAATTCATTTGGAAAAATAAAAGACCCAAAATAACCAAAGCAATTCTCAACAAGAAAATTGAAGCAAAATGTATCACAATACCAGACCTTGAATTATACTACAGAGAAATAGTAAAAAACAAACAAACAAAAAAAAAAAACCCACAAAAAAACAAAAAACAAAACAAAACAAAACAAAAAACTGCATGGTATTAGCACAAAACCAGGCATATAGACCAATGGTACAGAATAGAAGACACAGAGACAAACCCACAAAAAATACAGATATCTCATACTAGACAAAGGCAAGGAAAACATGCGTTGGAGAAAAGATAGCCTCTTCCACAAATGGTGCTGGGACAACTGGAAAATCATGTGTACCAAAATAAATATAAAACCCTATCTCTCACCCTGAATGAAACTCAACTCAAATGGATCAAAGACATAGGTACTAGAACAGAGACCCTGAGACTACTAGAAGAAAAAATAGGTCCAATTCTTTACCATGTCAGCTTAGCAGCTGACTTCCTTAACAAGAATCCTAAGCACAGGAATCAAGAATCAATAAATGGCACTCACTGAAACTAAAAAGCTTCTTCTTAGCAAAGGAAACCATCAATAAAGTGAAGAAAGGAGCCTACAGAATGGGAGAAAATCTTTACCACATGCACCTCAGAGCATTAATCTCCAGGATATATATAAAACTTAAAAAAAAACATTTAAAAAATCTCAAATAATCAAATCAATAATTGGGATAATGAACTGAACAAATTCTTCAGAGAAGAAGAAATACAATCAATCAACAAATATATGAAAATATGTTCAACAACTCTAGCAATTTGGGAAATGCAAATCAAAACTACAGTACAATTTCATCTTACTTCATCCAGTATGGCAATTATCAAGAATACAAATAACAATAAATGTTGGCGATGATGTGGGGAAAAATATATACTCATACATTGCTGGTGGGATGGCAAACTGGGGCAACCACAATGAAAAGCAGTATGTAGATTCCTCAGAAAACTTGGAATGGAACCACCATTTTACCCAGATATCTCACTCCTCCATTTATACCCAAAAGATTTAAAATCAGCCTACTACAATGACACAGCCACATTAATGTTTATAGCAGCTCAACCCACAACATCTAAAATATGGATCTAATCTAGGTGCCCTTCTACAGATGAATGGATAAAGAAAAGGTGGTATATGTACACAATGGAATTTTACTCAGCCTTAAATATTAATGCATTTATGGCATTTGAGGGTAAATAGATGGGGCTGGAGAATATTATGCTAAGTAAAATTAGTCAATACCAAGAAATCAAAGGCTGAATGTTTTCTCTGATATATAGATGCTAATTCACAATGGAGGTGGGCGCCTAAGAAAGAATACAGAAAATTGGGATTAGACAGAAGGGAAGGTAGGGGGTATGGGGGTAGGAAGACTAGTAGAATGTGTCAGACATTGGCACCCTATGTGCATATATGATTACACAACCAATGCGATTCTATATCATGTACAACTAGAAGAATGAGAAGTTACACTCTATTTATGTATGATGTGTCAAAATACATTTTACCATCTTGTAAAACTAATTAGAACAATGAAAATTATTTAATTTGAAGAAAAACATTAAAAATATAACTGGTTAAAAAAGCCCCTAAGTCTAAAGTCAAGTTCAACAGCAAATATTGGAGTAGGCTAAGAAATAAACACATGTAGATAACAATTTTATTTCTTAATAGTACACACACACACACACACACACACACACACAAACACACACACAAAATCCTAAAGACAATGACTATTGTCAATGATGATCTGATACTTTAGTTATAAAGAAATATTAAATAATAAAAAGAATTTGTGTTTTATTTAGCAACATTACTAGAAATAACTTATAGGGAAATTACACAGGTTACCATAGTGCACGAGAAAGGGTCTTTTTAAAAATATTTCTTTAGTTGTAGTTGGACACAATACCTTTATTTACTTATTTATATGTGGTGCTGAGGATCAAACCCAGGGCCTCTCATGCACTAGGTGAGCGCTCTACTGCTGAGCCACAACCCCAGCCCCAAAAGTGTTTTTTTTTTTTCTTATATGTTTTGCTTTATGTTCCTTAATGGTATGGATTCTCATGAAAATATTAGTGTTTGAGATCCATTAATATAATGTGAAAAATTTAGGAAGGAATTCCAGTCTATGGAACAGAAATAGAACAGAAGCAGAGATTTTGCTTGCTAAACTAGCTTCCTTAAATGTTGAAGATGAGGAATTTGGGGGAATGAATATATATATATATATATATATATATATATATATATATATCACCAATAAATGTGGCCTCAACTTATTTCTCATTCAGAAAACGTATATTCATCATCACTGGATATGGACAGACATGGTTAAATGATCAAGACAGGAGTATGAACCTGGGAAGGGCTGATATATATATATATATACATATATATATATTGTTTCTAAAACCAAGATCACATTATACACACAGAGACAGCAGATAAACCGACAAAAAGGCAACAGGACACACATGGATGTCCAGAAATAGAGCAGGCAAGGAGTCAGCAACAAATGACAAATAGGTAGTAGTAGTTTGAACAATATGTTAATTTAGCAGACAGCCATGAGAATTAAAAGTCAAAGAGTCATAAAATGTCAGAAATGTCAGTACTGGCAGTGACCTAAACAAACCTTTTATGATGTTATCTGCTACCTTCACTATAAAGCTGAAGAAGAAAGCATAACTGAAGCCAAGAGATAAAATATCTCATCTGTGGTTGCACAGCAATAGAAAACATAAAGGTTACTATAATCCATATATTTTGTCAGGACAGTATTTTGTGAACACACAACATTGCCTGATTATAATTGGTTAAATCATAATTTTGATCAATAGTTACTAGCTACAAAGTGCTAGATTACAGCAGAGAGATAAAAAGCCAAGTCTGTAAAGCAAACACGGATAATATTAGCTAGCAATTCACATGTATTGAACACTATTTGCTAAACACTAGGCTAAATGTTTTATGCACCGAATATCACTTATTTTTACAACTACCTAATGAAATATGTAACCATGGAATTCCCCAGATGAGGAATAACTGATGCAAAGGAAAAAAGACTAATTTTATCTGGACAACATGGATAATCAGTGCTGCAGCAGGAAGTTAAGTTTCTAACTTTGAATCCCTAATATTTAACTCAAGTAAATTCCCAATCCTGCATCTAGGCTATTCTGTAACTCTTTTGCAAGAAGATTAAATTCAGAGCCTTCCAGAAAGGTAATAGTTGAATGTTTTCTCTTATATGCATAAGCTAGTGATTGAGAAAAATGGAATAAAAAATGGGATATCACCAAAATAGAAAGCAGATCAACAGAATAGAGGAAGGGGATTGAGAGAGAGGAGAGTAGGGCATGGGGAAACACAGGAAAACAAAATCCATGAAATTAGGAAGTGTCCATGCATGAATATACCACAATGAAACATATATATACACACATCTATAGAGTAATAATTCATTAATTGAAATAATAATAATAATAATAATAATAGAACAGTAAAGTAGAGCAAATATGTAAGGGATAGGGAGGAAGGGAGGAAAAGGAAAGGTGGTGGGGAATGAGGTTGATGAAATTATGAACATAAGTGATTGATGAAATATATGAAAATACCATAATGAATCCCACTAATATGTATAATTATATTGCATCAATAAAAAATTTAAAAAGCATTCAGAGCTTGCAATCCAAATTTTCAAATAGTAGTATTTAGAAACAGGTAGAAAACAGTAGAAGCTCCTTGTGAGCAAACCATTATACTATATGCAGTGGATTTTATAAGTTGTACATATGATTTAAAGTTGATTTTTTATTACTAAGGAAATGTATACTTAGAGCAGAAAATATCAAGTATGGGTAAATGTGAATAAAAAATATCCCTGAAACCCTTTTGAAACCCAGCCCATAGTTTGTATATGAATGTGTATATGTACACATATGTATGTACATATTGTATGCACATATCATATTTATTATGATATACAGTAAGATTTATTTCCTGTGTGTATATTTCAAAACAATCAAAGATCCATGTGACCTTGTTTTGTGTTTCTAAAACCAAGATCACATTATATATTCTGTAATATATTTTTCATATGATAATATATTTTATATATCTAAATATTAAATTCCATATTTTAATAACCAGTTTTTATTATAGCAATATTTCTTATTTTAATTAACTCTTATATTCCTAAACATTTAGATTGTTTACATAGGTTTTTTTTCTATGTTAAAAATACTTTGTTTTGTGCTTATTTTTGATAATTTTCTTAGATACAGTCCTAGAAAAGTACCTAGAAACTTATTGGCTCATAGATGAAAACCACTGATTTGTATTGTCAAATTGCTTTCTAAAAATGCTGTAACAATTTAATTCTGACAACCAGGATTTGATGGGACCCATTTCTATGCTCTTCAATCTATATCTTACCTCTTGAATAATTGAAGGGTGACTGGAGAAGGGATATTTTCCAGAAACATTGAATTAGTAATAAATTTTATTCCATAGCCATTTTAAATCCCCCAAAGTCGTATTCATGGTCGCATATCCATACTGCGATATACACTAATGATCAGTGAGTTTGATCCTGAGTTTGTCTTAATCTGAGTGTTTGAGTCTCTAAGACCACCATATTTTCTAACATAAAAAATACTGATGAAGGTGAGGTAGATCAAGATGATAATTGAGGCAAATACTATTCGTTCTACTGATAAGAATAAGACAAAATCAACAGATAGATTTGATTAAAGTTATAGTGATAATTTCTGATGGAGCTATACATGAAATCATCACCAGTTTGACATCAAGTCTATGAACTAAGGTACTTCTTCCATCATTGATGTACACTTCAAAAGCCTTACAATGTCTTTCTCCTCTTTCTGTGAATGCAAAATAGGAAAAAAAAAAAAAGTAAAACAGGCTTATTCCTCTAGAATATCAGATGGAAAAGTTGGTAAAACTAAATTCTTTTTCTGAAATCCTCAAGTCATACATATATCAGAGTGTTCTGTCCTCAGTAATACCATCAAACATTCCACAAGAATTCATTCTGTTAAAGTGATTCAGTCATCGATAACTGACCTAGTGTGGTAAAACATACTTAATATTATCATGTATATAGTGTTTCAATATTTTTATTCATTATATATTTGAAAGTAACACATCAGACACTGTGGTATAAGGAATATGATAAGTTTTTCTTCATATATAAATTACTTGGTACAAGTAAGCCTACTAATGTTTTAGTAAACTATAACAATCTGAAAAACAGACAGTGTAAGACACATCTTATTGGGCTTAGGTAAGTTTCCCTTTGAATGATGATTGAACCCCAAATTTTCATAATAAAAGGGCCTTTTCCTATGTAAAGAATATAGATTATTTTTTGATTAAACTTATTGCCAACTTTTGAATTTATTATTAGTGATTCTTTATGCATTATTCACAAAATTTGATGTAATATTATCAATATTATGTTGTTAATAGTCAGAAAGTATTACCTTCTAACTAGTTGCTATTTCTTAACAATATTATTCTGAATTGAGGCAAAAAGGCATCTCAATGAATGAAGGTTTTGAAACTTAATGAAAATTACCAAAGTCCAAAATTTGTTTTTTGGGATGTTGGTACATTCCTTAGACTTTCTGCCTATTATGCCTCAGTGGTAATGTTTTGCATAATGGACTTAAATCTCTTACATTAGCTACCTGAAAGGCAAGAAAAATGATCTATATTAATTAACTACACACAGAAATGCATCAAACAGACCTTAGTAGAGGAAAGGAGAGCATTTTAACAATAGATTGGATGATATATAAATAACATTCTCATTTTGTACCATTCTATATCATCTTATTCTGCTTTTAAAATAAAAAATCCCATGGGAGACTGTTATAACTTTGAAGCCTTTAGAAGTGAATAAGATTATGTTTCTTGTAATTTTTTAGTTTTCCTTCCAGAGGAAAATTTAGAGTGCTTTTCTTCTGCAGACAGTCAGCACTGAAATGGTTATTCACTGGGGAATTCACAGCACTACTGTAACATCCAATTAGCAAAACATACATTAAAAGCTGCTATAAACGACTCTAGGAAACCAACGGATGGCTGTGATTAATGGCTGTGCATCTACAGCTTTTGCACATAGGTCTTAACAGAGCTATTTGTAAATTGTCAACACAAACTTATGCAAACTCAGGTTATCAATCAGGAAGGTATGCATTGGAGTTGGTTAATTAAAGCTTCTTTTCTCTGGCATCAGGATCTGTATAATATTTTCCAATGACTGAAAACTGCCAAAGACTAGTGATGATGACAATTTGAGAGCAAAATATTATAATATAAATATATTTGTTTCTTTCTGCTGGTTAGGCCTCACAAAGAAAAACATGAGTCTTATTTAAGCATGTAATGCTCCTTCTCTTCCAATTTCCGTGGTCTTTTCTTTGTTATACATGTCCTCAAAAATTATTTTGTTGCTATAGCAATACTTTCCGATATTGTTGAACAAAATATTGAAAGAATGGTATTCGCAGAATGCACAGGCATCCCATGCTAAATTCTTACTAACTAATCTCAAGGGTGTCCATCCTAAAATTGTGGATCCCAAGATAAATGTGTTGCATGTTTTGTTTTGTTTTTTCCATAAGAATAGAAGAAAACTTTTGTAACCTTTGCCATATGGACAATCGTTTTAGCCCTTTAAAAATGTCTTTTTATGGTACAATCCTTTTAACTTGCCAGTGCATTAATATCCATTCTTCTTGTGACCTTATCATATCCCAATGATGTAGGTGGTTTTGCATTTCAAAACAAATGGTGACATTACAATTAATGGTATATCAAGGCATAATGCTTTGATTAGTAAAGTCATTCACTATCTACATAATATTGCTTTATGGGATTTATTTGTAGTTCAATAATATTTTAAAACCTTGTTAAAATTAGAATTGACCAGTTGAAGTGTCATTTCCTCAGAAATGCACCATAATTGTAATCAGTGCCAAGCAACTAATTTCTATCATATCTAAAGATTGGAGATGAATAGGAGAGAAAAAAAAAGTTCTGAAAAAAGAATATATATAGTACCGTGGATTGAACTCAGTGGCATTCAACCACTGAGCCATGTCCCAGCCCTATTTTGTATTTTGTATTTTTTATGTAGATACAGGGTCTTACTGAGTTGCTTAGCACCTCAATATTGCTAAGGTTTAGTTTGAAAACACAATCCTCCTGCCTCAGCCTCCTGAGCCACTAGGATTTCAGGTATGCACCATTGTACCTGGCCTTAATAATTTTTAAAGTGTTTCCATAAAAATGTGTAAGAAAGATGCTTTTCCTAAAAGGCTGGTCATAATCTTAAATTTTTAATGCCAAAATAAATCATTTATGTTTGTGTTAAATTACCTCAAGCCTATTTAAAAATAAATAAGTGTAGTTACTGAAAAAAAAAATAAGTTAGAATAAGCAGAATAAATGAAAACAAAGAGTTTACTTTTCACATCACAAAAAAACAAAATGGTAAGTTATATGTATGTGATATTTCAGATAAATGCAACTTAGTCAAAAAACATCTAAAATCCAGGTTAAAGTGTTAAAATATAACTGCAACTGTAAGCTTATATCATAATGAAAATAAAGTGAATGTGACTTATGTAAAATTGCATAGCATAGTTCCCAAGAGATGTAATACAGAGGTGGTCATTGCTGGTTAAACATGGAAAACTATGAAGTAGCAAAGCTTTGCCTGAACCTGCTTCTAACAACTACCTCAGAGCTGTTACTAGACATTAAAATTGTTTCTCTTAGAGGAGGCTACAGTGAGTCCATTCAGTGTCTAAGGCCATATGTCTTCATGTGGCATTTGGTCTTCCAAACTCATACTCTTCTGCTTTGCCCTCATAGGAACTTATCTATATTACAGATCACTCATTCTGGATCTTGCACCTCATGTGGTTAAATATACTGTTAATATATTTCTCTTGAATCAAATAGTTGCATTTTAACAGGACAATTTCAGAAAGAATTATTCAAAGGTGTGATTCTAATGAGAAAAATTGGGGTTTAAGAATCTTTTCTCTTGCCCCATAAATCATAGCATCTGCCCATTTACCTATGAAACCTAAACCTTGGGTTAACCCTAATGATTCTTATTGACTGAGATGGAAGAGATTTTACACTAGGTTAATAGCAGCAGTCAAATAAAGCACATTATAATTTTGGCACCCATTTAGAAGCATGATGCTGAGCAATAAATGGAACATCTGAAACACAGAATGGTTGCTTTATTCAAACAGAATCCTGGATTTCCTCAACCAATAAGTGTCCTGTTGAGTCTAAGAAGTAGTTATTTGAACTCAGACCAATAACTCAAAATGATCATGGATTTTTAAAAATCACCATATTTAAATATTCAGACCCTGTATTATCCTTAAGTAACTTATAATTTATTTTCTTTCCAAAGTACTGTGATACCTCTTGCCACTGAAGAAAGCTGAGGCAATATTTCCTAGTCACTTTTCTCAGTCCCTCTAAAACAAGACACAACCTCAGGGAGTCCCAGAGATCTAACCTGATTTCCACTTTAGCAAATGCATAGATGACTGAGCTCTTAATGACTCAAGCAAAAAGTCTTCCTTTGACACACAGAAGTATATGTTAATGGATTCCTAGTTCCTGCCAAATTCTCTTGTTAAGCTATTCATATGTGTAATAAATGTAAGTTTCACACACAAAAAAGTAGCTTTAGTATTGTAAATTTAAAAAAAAAAAAAAAAAAAAAAAAAAAAAAGCCTCTCTAAAATTTCCTTAGTACTCCACCCAGGAGCTCCCAACTCAAGAACCACTAGTGCCCTCTTCTGGTCAATAGAAAGACAAACATCATCCTAAATAGCTAAAGGGCAACAATAAACAAAAAGATCAAACGTTCAAATGTTTTGGTAACTCCTCAAAAAAAAAAAAAAAAAAAAAAAACCTCATATATAATAATAATAATAATATTAATAATAGGAAACAGAATTTCATGAATTGTACTGCTTTTATATGAAAAGCAGTACTCATTCACTGAAAGTCCTCTACACTTAAGAGTTACATATTTCACTACAAAGCATCCATAAATAAGTTCCAGCATTGCAAAAATGTCCAAATATGATCTTGAATAATTATGTCCATGTCACTTTCTGTGTGTTTCTGTTGAGAAAAGCTGATGAGAAAACAATTTAAAATGTGGAAAACTATGAACAAAGTCTTCTTATAACAGTGTTCATTCTTGCTATGCATAGTGTCTTTTCTTGTGTGTAGATTTCCAATGCATCACTGCAAGGGTGAGCCAAAAAAACTGTGGATGTGTCATAAAGGAGGTTATAACATTCACACACACATGCAAAAAGTCACATGAGTGCTGTTCTCTTCAAAATTGTTGTTTGGGATTTGGGAGAAAATAGAGAACTAATGGCATCCAGCACACACTGGCTGCTTCCCAAAATTTAATCCCAGTGTTGTACAGTGAACAGCTACACATTAGCTAGGGAAGCAGTGAACAGCATTGTAATTCAACTCAGAGAGTAAAAAAATTAGGTAAAACCCATAAATAGTGCTACTTTTTTAAGAATTATATGACAGGAAAAACAAAAAGAAGAAATAGGCTGCATGAATACCTGGTGTTTGAATATCAGGAGTACTTATCCATGGAAGGTAAGCCCTTTACCAGAGAGCTGAAAGAAGGCATCATAAAGATTACAAGAAATGAAGACTCCACTACCAGGCAAATATGAAGCCTGATCAAAATGGAAACTTGGATATTACATAGTGAGAAGGCATGGGAGAAGAGCTTACGTATATTTCTCTGTACTTCCCTGAGAATTTGGTGGGATCTGGGAAGGGGAATTATCTTAAAAATGCCTTTAATGGTAAATAAAATGAGCCTATCCCCCCAAAAACAAAAGTCAAATGTTCTCTCAAATTTGTGGATGTCAACACACAATAAGGTTGGGCAGAGGAAAAATAGAAGTTCAGTGGATTAGATAAAGGGGAATAAATTGAAGGGAAGGGAGATAGAAATAGGAAAGACAATGGAATTAATCTAACCTAACTTTCCTATGTGAATACACCACAGCGAATCTCAACATGATATATATCCACAAGACTGGGATCCTAATTAGAATAAGACATATTCCTTGTTGTATTAATATATCAAAATAGATTTTACTGCCATGTATAACGATAAAGAACTAATAAAAATTAACTTCATTGTCTGCTGTGTCTAAGCAGTAGATTAGAAATCCATGCATTCTTTTATTTTAATTTTCTTTCTTATATCCAAACCTATGGACATTTTTTTCATCTCTTTTCATATTGTTGTCAGAAACTTGCACCAAAAATAATTCCAGGTTCAGGAGTGACACTGTCATACAAACCTTTTGGGAGCTCTGTGTTGAGGTGGGCTAATGACAAGTCTTTTGAAATCAGTGGTCTAAAACAACACAGGCATTTGTAAACTGGTCACAGTCCAGCATAGTTTAATCTGTATGAATACCAAGTGTAAGGGTTCATCCCAGAAATACCAGAGCCAATTGGGTCATGACAGATAAGGATGGGGAAAGGTCTGTGCTGATCACCCTGGGGACACTTTTCCCATAGGATTTACAAAGCCACCATCCATACCAGGAAAAGTTTTGATCATAGTGCTCCAAATAATTATGGCTGATCCCACAGTCCCTTCTGACAGCTTTCAGGCATCCCAAAATGCCACAGAAACACCAGAACCACCCAAGTTCAAGCCACAGTTAAACAAAATCAGTGTAGATATGTGCAAGAACCTGAGTTCTAGGCAGGTTGTGAAGCAGAAGTCTGAGCTAGACACGTGAAAAACTAAATACAGAGCTCTGAAAAATCAGCACAAAGAGAGCTGATACAGTCACTGCCTCAAGGCTTAGATACTCAGAGGTTACATATTTAAGGCTTGGACATTTATTCTGCCTCCAAATACCTGGTAGAACCCAAAGCTGGAAGTCCCCAGAAGAAACCTCTCCTTCTTAATACCTTGTCAAGGAATAATTTTAGAATTTTAAATGTTATTCTTTCTTTCATTTTCACTACTATTTTCTTGTGTTTGAGAGGATACCCCCACTACTTGATATATCTTATATCTTAATCCAGTTTTATATGTATTAATGTAATAATGTGTTAATTAGTTATTCACTATATCATTCTTCTGTCTCATATTTACAGTCTTTCCTTCTGTTCTTGCTGTCTTCACCTTTTATTCATCTGTCTTCCATCCTCCCCCTGTAAATATTGTGATGTGCTATTTGAATTTTCATTCTATCATTTTTCTTTTTTCCATATTCTCTCCATATCACTTTTGATTCTTTATTTCCCTTCTTTCTTCACTGCCTTTTCCTTTATTTCTTCTTTTTAAAATTTTTATTTCCTACATAGTTGAATATTAATTTTAATTTTAATATCTATTTTTTCAGTCCATTGTAAGTTATCACTTCCCATTTCCACTTTGGAACTGATGGAGTGATACAGAATATTTTTAATTTGTATGATTTATTAGTATATATTTTATCCTCAAGTGGTCAAAATTACTGATCTTTATCTTCTATTAAAGCAGTGCAAGTTATTTCATCATAGCATTGTGAACACACTGAGTATATGCTTTGATACTGACCATACACATCAGTCCCAGTCACATCATTAAGACAAAACAACTCACTAAAAGACACTCAAATACCAGAAGAAAAAATATCCATCCCTGCACATGTGAAAATCTTAATATAGAAACACAGAAAACATGAGGAAATAAAGATCCCAACAGAGCTCCAAAATCCATAATCCTTCAATAACTAAACACAGAGATACATAAGTGGATGAAATGCAATTAAATTAAGAAGATGATTGTTAAAATGATCAACAAATTACAAGAATTTTTAACTTAAAAGAATTTTTAAGTCATGAGTAAAAGGAGAAAATGTAGGACATAAAATAAAGTTTCAATAAAGAGAAAGAGATTGTGAAAAAGAAGCAAATAGAAATAATACAAATGAAAAACACAGTTAATGAAATGCAAAATTGTAGTTGAAAATCTTAACAACAGACTAGATCAAGCAGAAGACAGAATTTTAAGGCTTTAAGACAAGATATAAATATGTGAACATTTTTAACGCATTAAAGGAAAATTAAAAAAAAACCAACATGATCACAATATACAAGTGTTGGGGTTCAAGCGTGCAGAGTTTAGCTCCCTCAGGCCTGACACTTTGCAAGAGCTGTGGCTGTGATTTAGGTCAGCTGAGGCAAACCTCAGTTAGGAGGAGGAAACGTTCTCTTCCCCTTATCGCAAGTCACAAGTTCTGCATGGTTTGGCCAAGAGGAAGAAGCTTCCTGCATACTTGTCCTAGGAACAGTACATTCTAAAGAAACAAATGCATCCTCAGGGGAGTAGATAATGTCTACAAAGAACTTTAGGAGGGTACTTATCAAATAAGCAGGAACGATCTGAAGTTAGCTCTGTGTATCCGCTGAGGCATGTTATCTGGGCAATGTGGGCAAAGTGTTATTGAAGAATTGCTTGCTTTGTTAGAAGAGGAATATAAAAGGAACTTGCAAATAAACCTCAGCATGCAGTTGCAATTGCTGCCTTCGCTCTGCATCCCCTGTGTCCCGGTTATTTCGTGACCCTTACCCAGGGACCCGAACGCACTAGACGTTCACATACAAGAACCCTGGGACAGCATTAGGTGACCTAGTTTAAGACTTATAAGAATCGAGGCCATGCAAGACGGAGTATGCCTATAATCTCAGCAATTAAATAGGAGAAGGCAAGAGTATTTAAAGATAAAGATCTGGCTTAGAAACTTGGCAAAACCCTGCATCAAAATAAACAGGGGCTACAGATGCAGTTAAGTTGTAAATTGACCATGGGTTCAATAATGAGTAATACAAGGAAAAAACTAGAAGAGAGGAATTGAGGAAATACCAGACATACAGTCTAACAGCATAATAATATTTTCAGTAACATAACAGCAGAAAGTTTCCCAAACCTTTGGAATAAAATTGACATTTTAATAATGGATGCATTTAGAATCCCAACTAGAAAACACAGAAAAGTACCTCTCCACTAAACAGTATAGTTAAAATGCCAAGCCCCTCACAAAACAAACAAACAAACAAACAAAAAACAAAACTAAATCTATAAGAGAGAAATGGTAAGTCACTAATAAAGGAAAACAAATCAGAATAACAACATATTTTTCAGCAAAATATTTAAAGTTCAGGTAGGCTTAGAATAGTGTATTTTGAGCCCTGAAAAACGATAACTGCCAACCTGCAATACTATATCCAACAAGCTACATTTGAAAAACAAAGAAGAAATAATTATTTTCCAAGATAGACATAACCTAAAAGAGTTCATTAGATTAAGCCCATATATATATATATATATATATATATATATATATATATATATATATGAATCTATATATATATAGATATATATATATGTGTATATATATATACATATAATTATATATATATATAATTCATATATATATATATATGAATCTTATGCACACAGGAAGATAAGAACAACAAAAAGAGCATGGTTAGGAAGAAATTACATTGAAAGTGACAGCAAATAATATATCTTATTCTAGATTTTTTTCACTGTGACCAAACTGTTTAACAGGAATTCATGGGAACAAATATAATTTGGGAATGACAGTTTCACAGGTCTCAGTTCATGGTCAGCTAACTCCATCACTTTGGCCTGAAGGTGAGGGGAACTTCATGGTGAAATTGAATGTTGAAGGAATGCCGATTGGCTCATGGCAGCTGGGAAGCAGAGTGAGAAAGGAGGGGCAGGGATAAAATATAATTCCCAAAGGCATGCCTATATTCTTTTTCCACTCATGCCTGATCTACTCAGAGTTGCCACATAGTGATCCATTCAAATTAATAATATAGCAAATGAATTGGTCCATTGATTAGGTTGCAGCTTCGATAACCTAATAATGTAACCTCTTAACTTCCCTGCATTGTGTATTACATGAGGTTATTGGGAGACGCCTCACATCCAAACCATAAAACCTTTCTGTAATTACACTGAATGCAAAAGTGTTAATTCTCCAGTTAAAAGACATAGACTGGCAGACTAGATGAAAAAAAAAATACCGATAAAAATCTAACTAAGTTATCGGTAAGAAATAGCTTCATTGGCAAAAACATCCTCAGACTGAAAGTGAAAGAATAGAAAATTATATTCCATGCAAATGAGATCTGAAAGTAAGCAAGAATGGTTACTTTCATATCTGAAAAAGCACACTTCAGCTAAAATTAGTCAGAATAGAAAAAAATATCACTGTATAATGGTAAAGAGAAAAGTTAAAGAAGAAGTTATAGCAAATGCAGATATTTAAGCTCCAAACATCGGTTCATCTAATTTCATAAAACAGACATTGCTGAACATAAAGGAAGAAATAGTTGCAATGAAATAATAGTGTTATTTCAATATGTCAGTCTAATGAATAGGTACACAATAGGTCATCCAGACAAGGAATCAATGAAGATATTACAGAGTTAAAAGATATATCTCCAAAATATCTGTATACAGAATATCTATAAACTATTTCATCCAAAAGCAAATGAATACAATTGTTTTTTCAGCTGCTCCAGGAATTTTCTCAAATATAGAACATATATTACACCACAAAGTAAATAGAAAATAGATATTAGAAAATAGAATAATTAAAATAGAAAAATTAAAATAATTTTGCATCTTCTTAAATAACAATTGAAACAAGTTAAAAATACAAACTATTAGAAATTAAATGTATTTGTAGAGATTAAATAGTATACACTTTTAAATGGTCATCAAAATCAGGATAGAAATAAAAAAGAATTCTTAAAACAAAGGAAACTAGGGCTGGGGAAGTGGCTCAAGTGGTAACTCACTCGCCTGGCATGCATGGGGCACTGGGTTCAATCCTCAACACCACATAAAGATAAAATAAAGATATAGTGTCCACCTAAAACTAAAAAATAAATATTTTTAAAAAACAAAGGAAACTAGAAGCACAACAATTGGAATCACGGAGTTTTATTGTTTAAATGTGAGTTGTCCCAAAACAACTCATGTGTGAGACAATGCAAATATGTTTATAGCTGAAATGGATAGATTGTTAGAGTTTTAACCTAATAAGTGGATTAATTCACTGATGGGGGTTAACTGGTAACTGTAGAAAGGGTGTGGAGGAGAAAGTAGGTCACTGGAGGAATGACTTTGAGGTATATATTTTGTCCTTGGTAAGTGCAGCTCTCTCTCTCTGCTTCCTGCCTATTATTTACTGATCCCCTTTCATCTGAAGCCATGATTCCAAATAATAATTTCTCCTCTAAGTTGTTCTCTTCTGATCTTTTTGTCTCAACAATAAAAATGTGGAATAAAACACCAAGACATAACACAGACAGTTCTAAGAGGACACTTCATATCTATGAGTGCCTATACAGAAACACAAGATGATTCTCAAATAAATAATCTAATATATCCTCTCAAGGTCTTAGAAAAATAAAAATAAAATAAGTTCAAAACCAGTAAAAGTAATAAAATAATAAATTCTGGGATGAAGTTCATGAAATAGAATAGAAAAATACAAAGTGTCAATAAATTAAAAGTTAATTCTTTGAAAATCTAAATAATTGATAACCACCTTAAAACAATAATTTAAAAGAGAGAAATTAATAAAATTAGAGAAGGGAAGGAGAATATTAAAATAGATACCAATAAAATCTGGAGGATCATTTTGATTACCTTGAAAACCTGTACTCCAATAAATTGTAACAACTTGAAGTAATAAATAATTTCTGGAAAAATGTGTCCTACCAAAAATTTAATCCAGAGGGTAGAAAAACATAAACACACTAATAATAAGGAAAGAGTTTGAAGATGTAATAAAAAAACCCCAACAAAGAAAAGGCCCAGATGAATTCACAGCTGAATTATATCAGAGCATTAAATAAAAACTAAAATAATGCTCCTGAAATCATTCTATGAAATAGAAAGGGAGGTTACATTTTCTAGCTCATTCTATGAAGCTAATATCACAATGACACACCAAGAAAATAACATACCAATGTCCTTTATAAACATAAATACAAATATCCTTAAAATACATGTAAGCAGAAATCAGCAACACATGAAAATATCATATACCAAGAATAAGTCTGTTTCATCACACAGATGCAAGAATATCAATAGTCACAAATAAAAAAAATACACAACATAACCCAATCAATGAATTAATTGGGATTCACTGAGTGAGTGATAGCTGAAATGGTAGGGTGTGGGAGGTGGGAATTAGGGGCGTGGCTTTGGAGTATATATTTATATCTAACAAGTGGAGACCCTGTCTCTCTGTTTTCTGATCATGATGTGAGCTGCTTTCCTCTGCCACACTCTCCCACCTTGATGTTCAGCCTCACCTGGAGCCACAAGGAATGGAGCCATCTCTCTATGAACTAAGAATTCTGAAATCATCAGCCTTAAATAAACCATTTCTCCTTTAAAATTGTTCTGGTCAGATCTTCTAGCTACAGAAGCAAAAAAAGCTGACTAAAACAAGTACTGTAGAGGGAAGGGAAGAGGGAGAAAGGGAGGAAAAGGAGAACTCCTGGGAACTGAATTAAAGCAAATTATATTCCATGCTTTTTTAAATATGTCAAAATTAATCCTAACATTATGTTTAACTAAAAAAAAAATAAAGAGCCAAATAATTAAAGAAACAGACATGAGAACTAAAGGGATAGTTCTCAAAAGGATAAAAACATTTAAAATTGGGCCAAGAAGTTTTGGTTGTTGAAGCGATTACCAGCAGCATAGAGAAACTAAGTATATTGCACAGACAATGGAAAAGAAGCCTTGAGGGTGCTATACTCAGGGTTTTTTTGTTTGTTTGTTTGTTTGCCAGTGTGAGCAAAAGACCTAGCAAAAACAACAAAAGAGAAAAATTTCATTTATGTCTCATGGTTTCAGAGGTCTCAGTCCATAGATAGCTGACTCCATTGCTTTGGACACAGGTGAGACAGAACACCATGGAAAAAGCATATGAAGGAGAAAAGCACCTTAGGACATGGCTATCAGGAAGTTCCCTTCACTAGGGACAAAATATATACCCATAGACATGCCCCCAGAGACCTACCTCCTTCAGTCACACCCCAGCTGCGACAGTTACTTCACAGTTAATTCATTGAAGTGGATTAATTCACTGATTAGATTTAGGCTCTCAAAACCAAATCATTTCACCTTCAAACTTTCTTGAATTTTTTCACACATGAGTTTTGGGGGTCAGCTCATACCTAAACCATAACAGAGGGCTTCTCTGAAATTAGCAATAAAACACCCATAACAGGGTCAAGGGTGAAAAACTTAAAATTTATTTAAAAAATTATGGGGGCATCCTGCTCTCACAAGATTCTTAGGAGCACATTAGTCCAGGTATATTTTTCACCATTCAGTCATTCAGAATCCACTGCAACCATTGTCCAAGAGGGCCCAGCTATTTCCCAAACTGGCAGCAGATTTTGGCATCATCCATCTGGTGCTGGTTCTGCAGAAATGCAGAGTGCTAGAATTAAAGAGTCATGAAGGCTTTCCCTGAGATTTTAAATGAAGGCTTGAGAGGCCAAATTTTGGCAGATCAATATCCCTGTGGACCTCTCATGAGATGACAACTTATGAAGCTGTAAAATAGAAGTTGAAGCCTTCTAACGGTGACCCCAGGGACTAAGAGATGCCAGTAACATGGAGTATCTGCACCACCATCTGAGGTCAGAGCCACACAAATAGAGAGACTAATTGGACTGCAGCCAAGAAGGCCAAATGAACAGAATTCCACAAGTCCTTTGCAGCTCACATTTCACTGTTATGTGCCCCAGATGCCAGACATGGAACTACAGGACCTAATTCCTGCCTAACTGGGTTTCAATATTTTTTTTTCATCCGACCTCTTCTTTCTATGACTTTTTTGCTCCCTTTTGGAATGGGGCAGTTACTTTGCTCTTGAACATTGGGTATATGTAACTTGCTTTTTATTTTTACAGAGGTTTATAGTGAAGAGTTTGCCTTGAGTTTCAGAGAAGATTTTGGACTTGGATATTTGGGGATGGTGGAACTATTAATGGTGCTCTTGAAGGTGGACTGAATACATTTCTCACTGTGAAGTGGACATAAGCTTTTGTGTCCAGAGGCAAAATATTGTGGTTTAGATATGAGATACCACCAATGCTCATGTGTCAACATAGTATTATATACACATGAAATTATTAGATTATAAGAGTTGTAGACTCATCAGAGAATTAATTCATTGTAAGAGTTTATAATTTGAATAGATTACTTGGTGATAACTATAGACAGGTGGGTCACAGATGCAGGAAGTAGTTAATTGGGATTGTTTCCATGGGGATTATATTTTGTCCTACCTCCTTTACTTCCTGGATGCCATAAACCTAGTGGTTTCTTCACTCTTGCCATTATGCTCTGCCTCATCTCATGCCCAAAGTGATGGAATTCAGGTGACCATAGATGGAGACCTCTGAAACCATGAGTTCAAAACAAACTTTTCCTATTCTAAGTGATTGTTGTTGGGTGTTTTAGTCACCATGATGAATATTTGACTAACACATATGATCCTATACCAGGAAACCCGAAAGGCTCCATCAAAAGATTTCCAAATCTGGTAAACAAATTCAGTAAATTAACAGAAAAAAATCAATATACATAAATCAATGGCTTTTATATTCACCAATAATGAACCTCCTGAAAAAAATAGGAAAACAATTATACTCACAATAGCTCAAACAAAACAAAACAAAAATAAAATATAGTAGAATAAATTGAATCAAAGAAGTAAAAGATGTCTACAAGAAAATTTACATAATGCTGAAAAAGAAAACTGAAGAAGACATTTAAGATAGAAACATTTCTCATATTCACCAATATTTAAAATAAATAGTGTTTAAGTGGCCATATTGCCAAAAGACAACTAAATATTCAGTGAAATCCCTATCAAAATACCAATGACATTCTTTACAGAATGTCAAAAACAGTCCTAGAAAAACAGTCCTAAAATTTACGTGGAATAGTAAAAGACCTAGAATGGCCAAAGCAATCCTGATCAAAATGAGCAATGCTGGAAGCATCACAATACCTGATTTCAAATTATACTACATAGTTATCATAATAAAAATAGCATGGTAGTGAGATAAAAACAGATATATAGACCAATAGAATAGAATAGAAGTCACAGGGGAAATCTTAGAGAAGTAGAGTCATCTGATCCTTAGCTAAGGTACCAAAATATATATGTTGGTACCTATCTGACAAATAATGTGTGTAAAAATGTATATCTATATGTAGAAGTATGAAACTAATTTGTTATCACCTTGAACAGAAGTCACCTCAAAATGTTTTCAAGACCTATGCATAAGGTCAGAAACTTTGCAACAGCTCAACGAAATATAAGGGAAACGCTCCAATTTATTGGAACAGGCAATGAAATAGAATTCCAATAGCTCACGAAGTAATACTAAGAAATAATAAATTGGATGGCATCAAATTCAAAAGTTACTGCATAGCCAAATGAGCAATTAACAGAGTGGATACAGAGCCTCCAAATGGGAGAAAAATTTTCCAGTTCCTCTTTGAAATGATTAATCCTGAAAATTCAAAAAAGAAATTAAAAATCAACAATATAATAAAAAGCATACCTTTCCAAAAGTGATTAAATGATCTAAACTTGCACTGATACAAGAGAGAGGGAGAGAGAAATACAAATGACCATCAATTATATGTAAATATTTTTGAAATCTTTAGTCTTCAGGGAAATGCAAAATGAAACTACATTAAGGTTCTATTTTACTCAGGTCAGAATGTCAATCATTAAGTATACATTCAACAATGCTGCTGAGGATGTAAGGAAGAAGAAAATCTTATACCCTGTGAAAATGTAAAATAGTATGATCAAGATGGAAATCTATATGACATTTCCTGAAAAGGCAACAAATAAAATTACCATATGATTCAGTCATACTGCTCCTCAATATTCCTCCCCAAAATCAAAAATATCAAATATTAGAGATACATGCACAGCATGCCCATGTTTATTGCAGCACAATTTACCATATCCAAGTTTTGGAATCAACCAAGTTGGATGAAAAATGGTCATATATACACAATTGAAGTTTTTTTTTTTCTGTTTTTTTTTTTTTTTTTTTGTGTGTGTGTGTGTCCATGAACAACGAAATATGCTATTTCCAGGGAAATGAATGGAGCTGGAGGGCATCTTGCTAATAAAATATGGCAGTCTCAGAAAATCAGATGACTTATGTTTTATGTCATATGTGGAAGCCAAAGGGGCGGGGGAGAAGAATCATATAAAAAACAGAAGAATGACTATTAGGGCAGAGAAAGTACATCAAGGGGAGTGAGAAAGGGAGCAAAAGAAGAGACATTGGCAAGTGAAATTGATCTAATTTATATCATATGCATGTGTGAATATGCCACAATAATACCCACTACCCTGAAAAATTAATATGCATAAATCAAAATAAATTAAAATTTAAAAATTCAAATATTAAAGTATTTTAAATTAAGAAATTCATGAGTGAACTTTCTACATATACAAAAAACTCTGGAGTCTATGTCATATGTTGCATTTTTAATATTCTGACATGAATGCCCCATTTTTTTTTTCCAGGACTCATCACTTTCTTCTTCCTTCTTTCCATGGAATAAAAGTAATGGATATTCATCTAAGGATAATAGACTATAGAGTCTGTGTGTGTATTATGAAAAAACACACACTTTTCTGACATTTTCTCCAATGTTATAGGCATTGGAGCTCACTTTTAAAATGTGAGGAAAATATGCTTTGAAAACATAAAATAAAAATGATGCAAAATATGATTAAGTATAATAAACAATATAACCAATATTTTGTTTTTTATAAGAAAACTCATATTAGAATTATGAAATGAATGAATATTCTGTGATATGCATAAATTGTGCCATTTTCAAGGTTGTGTTGCACTGATTATTTTATTGGCAGATGCATGTTTTCCGAGTCAAAAAATATTAGCTGTTATGATAAGCATTATACCATCTAAGATATTTTCACCTTACCATTTCATAAGAAACTACTTTCACAAAACAAATAAAAGCTGCTGTGACCCTCTCACCTTTCTCAAAGCCAAGGTCATTAATTAAGAAACCAGACATACAGGAGTGATAGGTAATAAGGAGAGGACAAACAGACACACATAGGGAGAAAAAGCCTGGGCCAGGTGGGTAGCCAAGTCCTGGTGAGGCTTGATTTTCTCAGAGCCATCCCACCAAGTTATTATATAGATTTTGTCATCCCAAGTTTAATTGTGTAAAAGTTTCAGCAAAGCAATCTGAAAGACAAGGGACTGCTAGTGACTTTTTAGGGTTATCTAGTTTTGCTCAGAATTCTCTAGTCCTAGGAGTTGGTGCTGAACTCAAGGACTGGACTGATAACAGATTTGCACTTTGGCATGGAAGCTTCACAAGCCATTGTCACCATAGTAACTGGGGCACCTCCTCCTGTATCTTTGCACAAACATAGCCAGAAGAGAGTCAGAGGAGGCCATTATTAGATTCAAATCACTGCTCTCCACAAAAAGCCTTATAAATTTGTGATTATTGACACAAATTACTTGCCATTTCAAGGTTCTATTTATTTTATTAAAGCCACTTTAAATCTTCACCTTATAGTCACCAAAAACCTTTGTCAGATGTTTATGGTTAGAATTCCTCTTTCCTCTGACAAGCTTTTTTTTTTTCAGATATGTTGAGTATAGCACTGGACACATTCTAGATTATTTCAGCATTATCATTTATTTTTCTGTTTTTTTTGTTGTTGTTATTAGATTTTCAGTGATTAGAGGACAGAGTTACTTGAATTAATAATTTTCTCATATAGTAGAACATAGAAGTATTTTTAAAGTGTTAAGGTATTCTGTGTATGTGAAATCAGCTACAATTAACTTTACTAATAATAAAGTGTCAAGGTTTAATATGGCTTATTTTGCTTTGATATATATGTGTATGTGTGTATATATCATCCTAGATTATGTTAAAAATAATGTTGGGGCTGGGTTTGTGGCTGAGTGGTAGAGCACTTGCTTCACATGTGTGAGGCACTGGGTTGGATTCTCAGCACTACATAAAAATACATAAATAAATAAATGAAGGTATTGGGTATAAAAATGTAATGTCACACTTGGATGTCCATTAATGTGCTTGTATTATAAAGTAATAGCACAAAATCATAAAATTTATTCTTAGCAAATAATTTTCATGTTTTTAGTTATAGATGGGCACAATACCTTTATTCATTCATTCATTTTTTATGTGATGCTGAGGATAGAACATAGTGCCTCACATGTGTGAGGCAAGTGCTCCACCCCTAAGCCACAACCCATCTCTAATTTCTATTCTTCATATATCTGTGTGATTTCAATGCTTAACTTCTAGAAAATTACTCTATCTTGGCTTGAATATCCACGAAGTGTTCTAAAAGATCAGCGTATTGAAAATAATAAGCTAAAAATGTTCAACATGTGTAGTTTAAAAACACCCATGACAACCTAAGAATGCAACTAGATATGCAATTTGTATTACTAATAAAAATAGTGATTAGTGTTATTAGGCATGATAGCAATATTTATCATGACAATAATACTGGCAATAATTAAAATAAAAATTATGAATGATTACTTACTGCTGAGAAAATTACTTTGCATTTTTATGTTGATTTTCACATTTGACCTTTATAACAACAATATACTAAAGAAACAGTAATTTTAAATCTCAATTTTGCTGTAATATTTAATTAAGAAAACATGTACATAATTCACTAAGAAATGGAAAAGCCATTTAATGGGAAAAGCAATCATAGCATCACAAAAAACTGCCTACCTACAAAACACCATTTAAATATGACAATGGTAGACAATGACTAAAATTCCTGTTTGTAACCTGCTCACCTAATTTTCAATGAGTAAGTTATTCCAGGAATTTCTGAAGAAGCTACATTTTTCTTTACCTTGTGACTAATTTTCTGTAGTTTTCAATATATTAGGAGACACTGACAGCAAAGATGGATACGGATAATACACAAAATCTTTCATACTCATGATTTTATAGCTAAGGTTTCTGAATAGAATGAAGTATTGCATGGTGAGACTTTAGAGGCACAATCTAAAACTAAAAGGTGCTGCATGACCAATATGATTTTACAACATGTACACTCAGAAAAATGAGAAATTGTATCCCATCTATGTATGCTATATCAAAGTGCATAAATGTTCTCTACTGTCATGTATAACTAATTAAAACAAATAAAAATTTAATAAGAAAAGAAATACACCTTGAAAAGTGATTAAGGACATTGAGGGAAAGAATAAATAGCAGTTTCGCTTAGAAGTGGACTGTAAACACACAATGTCTGAATGATATTATGCATCTACAACTCACATGCCTGCACCTAAGACTCATTATTTTTTTCTGCCATTAGAAACACAGCTGTTATATATCTTCTGCAACTGCAAAATTAAAAATAAAAATGTGTTCACCCTCTCCTTAGTTATTGATGTGTATTTTTATAAAGCCAATGTCTTTATTTGCCTTTATTTGGCAATATTCCCCAGGGCCCAACAGACATGTTGGAGTGATTAAAAAGATAGAAACATTGCACTTGAAAGAAGTAGGTAAATAAAGGTAGACAATGACTAAGAGCCCCCTTTGGGGATTTAATGTTCCTATTCCTAAATGCTGAGTTAATCCCTATTACCCTTTTTTATTTTTAAATAATTTCCCCCAATTTGATAATTATGAATACTCATAGGCTCAATGAGAAATAAAGAATTCAGGAATTCACATGTAGACATATGTGTAGAAAGAAAATGCTTACCATCGCTAGCAATCATAGAAATACAAATTAAAACTATTCTAAGATACCATCTCACTCCAGTAAGAATGGCAGCCATTATGAAGTCAAATAACAACAAGTGCTGGCGAGGATGTGGGGAAAAAGGTACACTCATACATTGCTGGTGGGACTGCCCCGGTGCAGCCAATTTGGAAAGCAGAATGGAGATTCCTTGGAAAACTGGGAATGCAACCACCATTTGACCCAGCTATTCCTCTTCTTGGACTATACTCAAAAGACCTAAAAATGCCATACTACAGGGACACAGCCACATCAATGTTTATAGCAGCTCAATTCACAATAGCTAAACTGTGGAGCCAAACTAGATGCCCTTCAGAGGATGAATGGATAAAAAAATGTGGCATAGATACACAATGGAATATTACTCAGCACTAAAACATAACAAGATCATGGCATTTGCAGGTAAATGGATGGCATTAGAGCAGATTATGCTAAGTGAAGTTAGCCAATCCCTAAAAAATAAATGCCGAATGTCTTCTCTGATATAAGGGAGGTGACTCAAAATGGGGTAGGGAATAAGAGCATGAGAAGAAAATTACCTCTAGATAGGGAAGAGAAGTGGGAGGGAAAGGGAGGGAGAATGGGAATTGCATGGAAGAGGGAAGGAGACCCCCTTCGTTATACAGAATACAGGTATGATGATGTGAGGAAAAAAAAAAGAAAAAGTGGGTCACATTAGAGAGATTGGGTAGAGAGAAATGATGAGAGGGGAGGGGAGGGGAAGGGGGGAATGGAAGGACAGCAGAATAAAATTGACATTATTATTGCTGTGGGTATATATGTGACTGCATGACCAATATAATTCTGCAACCTGTACACTCAGAAAAATGAGAAATTATATCCCATCTGATTCAAATGTATGATATCTCAGGATCATTGTACTGTCATGTGTAACTAATAAAAAAAAATTTTAAAAATGAAAAAAAAGAATCAATATCAGGAACTTTTTTTCCCATAAGGCTTCTAAATTTGTGAATTTGGACTTATACTGGTCATGTAAAAATAAATTCAGACTAACAATTTTCACTTACTTGAACATCAACTGGACTGCCCCTAAATCACTTTAATTTGCAATATTGAAATTTTTGAATTTGTTTCTCTCAAAAATAAGCATGTAAATCCCCAATAAAACAAAACAAACATACATAAGTTTTTGCAGAAATCAACACAAAATGATATACCTTACCATAATCAAAGATGTGGTCTAGAACCAAATTAATAGGTATTTTGGAATATGAAATATGTTTTTATTATTTTGCAGAAAAGCATCAATTTCTCACTTACTGAAGCAAGATCCAAAGTTTTCAGCATAAATGTTAGTTTCTCTCCACAATAACAAATACCTGAAATAATAAGCTCATTTAAAAAGATTTATATTGTTCAATAGTTTTAGAAATTTTGTCTAGAATCATTTGGTTTCATTGCTTTTAGGCTTGTGGAAAAGTAGTTACACTGTCCATCTCCCAGTAAAAAATGACAATAAGAATAAAATAAAATAAAATTTAAAAAATAAATAAATAAATAAATAAAATTAAAATAAAAATGACAATAAAAATAAAAATAAAAATGACATAAAAATTGACAAAGTCTTAACTGTTTCAGAATTTCTCAAAAGTCAAAGTCCAGTCTTTTCTGAGATTCAAAGAAACTGAACCGTGAGACTCCTTAAGAATCTAAAAGAAAGTTGTATGCTTTCACAAGACAATGGTGGAACAAGCACAAGGTGAAAATATCTATTCAAAAGGGGAGGGATAGAAAAATAGCAAGGGAGGAATGGAACAAAGAAACACCAAAACATAGATGGGAATATGTTGATTCCTTAGTTCCATTTCTGGCATCTGGAGCACACTGTGTTAGCATGTGGGCTCCCAAGTGTTTGTGTAGCTACCTCCCCACACCCTACAGCTTTACTGGTTGCAATACATGTGGTCATGCTTTGAAGCTGGCTTTATATGCTGCCTATAGCTTCCCTAAAAAGGCATTTCAAATTTTTGGCATCCCTGAATTTCTTGAGTCTCCATTGTCACTTTAGCTTCATTTTCAAAACATCACACTTTCGGGAGCTACTTGCAGCGATGCTGTCATGGTTTGGATATGAGGCATACCACCCAAAATCTGTGTTAATGCAGAAGGCAAAATATTTAGATTTTTAGATCTATAACCTAAACAGTGGGTTTATCCATTTGATGGATTAATGGTTTGAATAAATTACTGGGTGGCAACTGTAGACAGCTAGAAAATAGCTAGAGGAAGATGGTCCCATGGGGTAAGTTCTTGGGTAACATATCTTGTCCCTGTGGACACTTCCCTCTTTCTCTCTGCTTCCTGTATATCATGAGGTAAGCAGCTTTTCCCCATCATGTTCTTCTTCCATGATGCTTGGTTTTACCTCAGACCTAGAGCAATGAATTTAGCTGAGCATGGACTAAACCTTTAAAACTGTGAGTTCAAATTAAACTCCTCCAAACTCATTCATATAAATAAATATGACCCTAATACCAAAACAAGACAAATCAAAGAGGAAAAAAGTTCAGACCAATATCTTAATGAATATGGTTGCAAAAATCTCAATAAAATACTACTAAATCAATTACAAAAACACATTTAAAAGATAGTGCACCATGTCCAAGTGAGTTTCATCCCAGAGATGCAAGGTTGGTTTAACATACTGATATCAAAATATGTAATTCTCCATATTGATAGGCTTAAAGACAAGCATCACATGATTATCCCAATAGATGCAGAAAAAGTATTTGGCAAAATACAGCATTCATGTATGATTAAAACATTAGAAAAAAATAAGAATAAAAGGATAAAACCTCAACCTTGTAAAAGCTATATATGACAAACCCAAGGCCAATATCATTCTAAATGAAATTGAAAGCATCTTCTAAAAACAGGAACAAGACAGGAATGCCTGCTTTCACAACCTCTATTCAACATAGTCCTCTAATCTTTAGCCAGAGCAATTAGGCAAAATAATGAAATAAAAGGGATACAAATACGAAAAGAAGAGCTAAAAGTAGCTGTTTACCAAGGACATAATCTATATTTAGAAGACGCCACCCCAAAAATCTCTACCACAAAATTTATGGAACTCATAGTGAATTCAGCAAATTAGCAGGAAACAAAATTAACATTCATAAATAAATTGTGCTCCTATACTCCAAAACAAATCAGCTAAAAGAGAAATTAGAAAAACCATCCCATTCATGATAGATGCACACACACACACACACACACACAAAAAAATTAATACCTGGGAATCAATCTAAAAAAAGATGGGAAAGACTTCACCATAAAAAAATTACAGAACACTAAAGAAAGAAATTGATGAAGACCTTAGAAGATGGAAAGACCTCCCATGTTCTTGGATAGACAGAAATATTATTGTTAGAATGGCCATACTACAAAAAGCCCTATACAGATTCAATGACATTCCCATCAAAAGTCCAATGATGTCTTTCATGGAAAGAGAAAAAGCACTCATGAAATTCATCTGAAAAAAGAAGAGGCCCAGAAGAGCTATAGCAATCCTTAGTGAAAAAAATAAAATAAAGCAGGAGGCACCTCAGTTACCATATTTAAAATTACATTGTAGAGTTATAGCAACAAAACAGCATAATATTGGCACCAAAATAGGCAAGAAAACCAATCAATGGATCAGAATAGAAGGCATAGAGACAAATCTGCAAAATGCAGATCCTTCAAACTAGACAAGGGTGTGCCAAAAACATATATTGGAGAAAAGATACCCTTTTCAACTAATGGTGCTAGGAAAACTGGAAATTCATATATAAAAGAATTAAATTTAATCACTATCTCTAGGTATTAGACCAGAAACCCTGCTTATACTAGAAGATGAGGTACACCCATCACTCAATATATTGGCACAGGAACTGGCTTTTAAAATAAGACCCATAAAGGGCTAGGAGTAAAATGAATAATTAACAAATGGGATGACATCAAACTAAAAGGCTTCTTCATAACAAAGGAAACAATCAAGAACATTAAAAGCAAGCGTACAGAATAGGAGAAAATCTTTACCACCAGCACCTCAGAGTATTAATCTCCAGGAAATATAAAGAACTCAAAAAACTCAATACCAAAAGGAAACCTAATAAACCAATAAATAAATGGGCAAAGAATCTAAACAGACAATTCACCTAAGAAATATGAATACCCAATATATATATATATATATATATATATATATATATATATATATATATATATATATATATAAATTGTACAACATCCCTAGCAATTAGATAAATGCAAATTTAAATACTGAGAGTCCATCGCACTCCAATCAGAAAAGGAGTTATCAAGAAAACCAGTAACAACAAATGTTGGCAAGGATGTGGGGTAAAAGACACACTTGTATATTCCTGGCGGGACCACAAATTGGTGCAATCACTCTGGAAAATGTACGGAGATACCACAGAAAACTTGGAATGGAATCACAATTTGATTCCATTATCCCACTCCTCAATATGTACTCAAAAGTAATTAAAATCTGTATGCCATAATGACATGGCCACATCAATGTTTATACCAGATCAATTCACAATAGCTAAGCTTTGGAACCAACCACCATGGAGTATTACTCACCATAAAGAAAAATGATTTTATTATTATTTGACAGCCAATGGATGTATCTGGAGACTATTATGCTAAGTGAAGTAATCCAGTCCCCCCAAAACAAAATAGAATGTTTTCTCTAGTAGGTAGAAGCTAATCCAAGATAAGGGGTGTGACATTAAGGGAAGAATAGATATGCAGTAGATTAGACAATGGAAAATGTGGGGAAGGAAGAGGATAAGCAAAGGAAAGACAATAGAATTATTCTGACATTTTTCCTATGTACATTTATGAAAACAACACACTTATTCTAGTTAGAGTCCCATTCTTATTACATATATCCTTAAGAATGGGACTCTAACTAGAATAAGATATATTCTATGCTTGTAAAATTATATCAAAATGGATTCTGCTGTCATATATAACTAAAAAGAACCAATAAAAATAAATGAAATATATTTAACACAATATAAAAAACAAATTTTCATTTATACATCTCTGAATCACTCATGGCTATGCCTCTACTATTTTTTGAGATTCCCTTGAAACATTTTTCTCATATCCTAGTGGAAAGCATGTGGCTTCTTTATAATGCTGCTGTTCTCTTTAGCACTTGTACTTTCCTTCACTGTGCATTTACACAGTGTTTCTTCCTTTGATAAACTGTACATTTTTCAAATTTTTCACTCTACTATCTTTGCTTCTGATTTTCAATATAAATTAGACTAAAAGCAATTCATAACACCCAATGTCACTTCCTGAGTGCTATGCTTACTATGCTGCTATATAATTTCCTACATCAAGTGATCTATATAAAATGAAACCATGGACACTTTTACCACTGAACTACACCCTGAGACTTTCTTCCTTATCTTTTTACTTATTTATTTATTTACTTATTTATTTATTTACTTATTTATTCATTCATTTTGAGACAGTTTCTCTAAGTTTCTTAGGGCCTCACCATGATGCTGATTCTGAGGCTGACCTTGAACTTTCAACCCTGCTGCCTTAGCCTCTCAAGTCACTGAGATTACAGGCAGGTGCCAACACAGATCTCTTACACTTTCACCTTTAAATTCAGCCTGCCACAGTCTCATGTCATGAAATGATGTCCCCAATTCTATTTGAAACCTAATCAGCATTGCTTTTTCTCTCTACTTATGATCAATATTCTTGTATCCTAAGCCCCTAAAACAATAGCTCATTAAGTTATGCTTACAAAATTCTAGACTTTTCCATGCCTTGGTCCTTTCCAAATTCATGCAATTGAATTTTAAAGACTTTTCCATATCATCTCTTATATATAGTAACACGAAAGACTGCTCTGTTATCAGTGACACTTTTTTACTAGCTTTCCCTTGCTATAACAAATATCTAAGATAATTAATTTATAAAGAAGAAAAGCATTATTCTTGACTTGGTTTTAGATATTTTAATCTAGAATCAGTCACCTCTAGCAGCAGAAGAAGGTGATTGGATCCTGCCATTCACTTTAATGCAATAATGTCACAGACAAGAAGTGTTCCACTATGCCCTTAAGCTTAATATTTTCAAAACCTGTCAATATTGCCACGATGAGGAGTAAGCCTTTAACACATAGGTTTTTCCACACTAAGGCTACAACATTGTAGATTTAAAAATGGATGCAAAAGTACTAAACTAAACCATTTTCTCAGGGATGAATATCCATAGAATGCCATTAATGGAATGAAACAGACTAGAGTGCACAGATCAACACAATTTTTTTAGAGATATATATCAGCATGGGAACAAATAACATATTTTAATGTTTCACTATTGATTGATATATGTATGTTTGAAAATCAAAGATGCTATAACTACTAAAGAATCACAAATATTCTAAGGCAGAAATATGGACTATGTTTGACTACATTTTCTATATGGACTAGTTATGTGGGGAAATAATACTATCTTTTGATTTTTAAAAATGTTTTAGTTGTCAATGGACCTTTATTTGATTTATTTATATGCAGTGCTGAAAATTGAACCTGGGGCCTCTCACATACTAGGGAAACACTTCACCACTGAGGCATGACCTCAGACCCTAATTTTTAAGTTTGAAAAAAAAGAAAATTTATTTTTTTAAACCTACAAATTAATTCATAACACTGGGTGGAGCCAGGAAAAAAAATTAAGCTTTAAAGTGTTCTAATGTTTCTTTTCACTAATACATTACTACCTGTTATCTTCACAGACCATATACTGGGTAGCTTTAATGGCAGAAATCTATTTCTCATAGTTGTGAAGCATGAGACCAATGTTATTACTGATTTATTTTCTAATAATGTTCTTTTCTTCACTTGAAAATGGTTTTCTTCTTATCTCCTTAATATGATTTCACATGTCCTTTCTATAATGCATTCACATTCATATGGTGGTAAGAGAAAAAAAATGTGAGAGAGTACTGAATTGTCTCTTATATTAATCCTATACAATTAGGTCTCAACCCTAATAACTCATTTAACTTTAATTATTTTCTTAGATGCTCTGTTTTGTTTTCTTTTTAACTTAAGTTTATTTATTTATTTTTATTTTGTACTGAGGCTCAAATCCAGGGCCTTGCACTTGCTAGGCAAGCACTCTACTGCTGAGCCACAACCCTGGCGCAGATGCTCTGTTTTTAATACAGCCATATTGCAGCTTAGGACTTCAATATATAAACTTTACAGGGATAGAAAATGTCAATATAAAGTAATAATTGTCATTTAATGTCTATAGTCTCTATTAACCAATTGATACCTGACTAAATAGATGTCTGAAAGAACATACCATACAACACAGGCTAGAAAATATCATCACATAATTCAATAACTATAATAAAATAATTTAAACAATGTGATGAAAACTAAAATATTGATTTATTTTTTAATACAAAAGGAACAGTAAATTCCATACATCAGTGGAGATGTAAATATTAAGTTGGAAACTCTAGAGATAGTCTAAGTCCTAACTAAACACTCAATTAAATTAACTCATATACTGATCATGTATGTGTACATGTGCAAATAGGTAAATAATACATGTTTATACATATATGTGTGTATATATGAGTATACTCATATAAACACACACACACACACATACACACACACACACACACACACACACACACACACACATTTATCTGAATATGAAAAGCCTGATAAAATTTTAGAGCACAAAAATGTTACAGAACTATGATCATTGCATAATTCTTTTTTAAAATGGAAAAATAATTAAATCAACCAATTGGCATATTAATTAAATATGGATCATATGACTGAAAGCAGCTGATAAATAATTTTACAAAAATCCAAACATGAAAATACAGCTGTAGCAAAGAAATCTTTAAAGAAAAGTACTAAACATTTTCTTATTGAATAATATTTCTACTGAGAAGTTATTACATATTATATAGAAATTAAATACAATACTATGCATTTTTCTCCTGTCAATTAACTTAATAAATTGAAAAACTGTTTATATTTGCAACATAAATCATTGCAAACCTGTAAATACTGTGAAATAATACAATAAAGTTAATTAATGTATGCATTTTCTCATATACTTATCATTTATTTTAGGTGAGAAAAAAATCTACTCTCTGTAATTTTCAAGCATAAACCATGTTTTTAAAACTACAGTCACCACAATGTACAATAATATTCTTGTTTAATATTTTTATCTGTTTTTGTAGTTATACATGACAGTGTAATATATTTTTATATGTTTATATAAACATGGATTTTATCTTATTCTAATTAGGATTCCAGGCTTGTGGAGATTCACTGTGGTGTATTCATATTGTACACAGGAAAGTTACATTTAATTCATTCTACTGTTTTTTCTATTCCTTTCCCATTCCTTTTCCTTCATTCCCCTTTGTCTAATCCATTGAACTTCTATTCTTATCATCCCACCATGTTGTATGTTGGCATCCATATATCTGAGATTCCTCCTACCTGAAATTTTGTAACCTTGATCAGTATTTCCCCAATAACTATATGTGTCAGACTGCAATCATAATTCTATATTTCTTCTTTTAAATTTTATTGGTACATATTAATTATACAGATTAGTGGGTTTTATTGCAGTTTATTCAAACATTCATATAACATAATTGTTTCAATCTTGCCACTCAGAACCACCACTCCTCCTTCCCTCAAACCTATTTCTCTACCTTAATGGTCTTTCTTCTATTTCAAATGACAATACTTTCCCCGTCCCCCTTTTTTCTCTAGTTCTAATACATGTGGCACTTGCTCTTCTGAATATGGATTATGTTACTTATTTTACTTAACATAGTACTTTCCAGGTAGAGTTACTTTTTTTCTGCAAATGACATCATTTTATTCTGATTTATGGCTTGACAGAACTTTGTTGTGTATATGGACTACCTTTTCTTTATGCGATTTATTTGTTGAAAAACACCTAGGCTATGCCCATAAATTGGCTATGATGAATTTTGCTGCTATAAACATGTACCTCTAAATTATGCTGCTGCTATTTTTTTTGGATAAGTATGGAGAGTAATATAGCTGGATTGCTTGGGTTATCAACAGCCCAGTAGAGCAAATTACTGCTTGGAGGTTTTAGCTGCCTGGGAAAATAAAAAGTATGAAAATAATCAGTAAGAAATAAAAAACAAAGAAGTTAAATTTAAAAAGGTAGATGCCTGATGGATCTTCCAGTCCTGATAGTTACTAGAATTAAACAACAGAAAAACACCCCAATCATTTATTTAAGGGGGAATACATCAAAGGTTTTAGTGTGGCAGACTTCTTGAGGTAAACAGGTTGTTTGGTGTTTGGCAGGTTACACCCATCTGTGTTTGATCCTAGGGCTGTGAGCTAAGGCAGTGTGCCAGCATGATCCAGGCTTTCTCAAACTGGGGAATTTCACCCAGGAGTTCTCAGAAAAGAAGCTTTCTTGCCTTATGTTGGTTCAAACAAACCCATAATTTATACATTGCTTCCAACATTTCCCCCCTTCTTTATTTTTTCAATGCAAGTGGTGTGTAGTTGCTTGGAGTTCCTAGATCCTTGTTCTAAGGGGCTGACAACCTATTATAATGATACAAAAAAGAAGTAGTAGCAAACATATCATTCTAAAAATATACCATGCAGAATGTTTCAATGTATTTCTAGGATTAAAGCCATTTAATTCATGAAGTATTTGTTCACCTAGAGATGCAGGGTCCCTGAAATTGACCCTGCTTTTCCGGATATCCTGGACGTGATGATATAACTCCATAAGATCCAAGCTATTATTGTTTACATGCAAAATGCCCATTAGATGAGCTCCAACTGTTCCCCCAATACCATTGGAAGACATTATATTAGGCTGCAGTAAATTACAGACATATTTACAGAAAACATGGAATTTAAGCCTTTGTTTAAATTTGAGAGTAGAAAACTCATTGCCAATGGTTATTACAATAGCTTCTGAGGCATTTAAGTTAGTCTCCATCTTTTTTATCAATATTCCCCTAATTGTACAGAGTTTTGAAAGTATTGAGCGAAATTATTGAGAAAATGAGCCTAGTTAGATTGCATTTCTTACAATTTACATGATAGTTTTCTCCTTTTCTTTGTGAATTACTGATTTTTCTAGTGTAACATCAATCAGTCTGCTGGGCTCTGACCTGGCCTTCCACTTACTAGTAGTGCAAATTAATACCCAAACAGTAGGGAGTAGTCTGAATCACATGAAGTTTTAAAAATATCAGAATGATTGTTTATCTAAATACATTTTTGAATTCTGATAATAGTTCTAGGTAACTCAATTATTTTCCTAGCTTCATAGACCTTCTACTATATTAAAATTTCAAATTAAACTTGGTTGCCTTAAGATTCTTTTTAAGAAGTAAAAGCAAAACAAATTTAGTGGCAGTGCTGTCACACTAAGCCCTCCTGGCTCTGGACCTTCTGGAGGAAGTGGCATCCTGATGTAACTTTCTATTATCAATTTTTGAAGGTATATCCAAAACATACCCACCACTTCTACAGATTTTATGTTGTACTGGCAATACATTTGCACATTTTATCCATTTAGAAAAGATGCCAAATTCTATTGCAGAATGATTAGGGCAGTAAGATATTGGTGGATGTTCCATGTGAATGACTGTATTGTTATGGGAAAATCCCATTTTAATAACTGCCTAGACATAGAATCTTAAGTCCCAAGTGACAGTATGATTGGCTATTCTGGGTCCTCCATATACTATATTTTCCTAGAAAGTTACTTTAAACAGCCAACATATTCATCAGGGGAACAGCATATAGGTACTTTCCCACTGTAGCCAGTATAATTAAATCCAGTGGCATAAATAGGTGTAATGTGTTTATCTATAAAGTCTCCTATTATAAGACAATCAGTAGTAAATACTGGGATGGATTCTCCAGTCCACATAGCTGGATGTACTAATGGTGGATCTAGAAAATTGGTCCAATAAGTATCTTCATGGACTTCCCTTATCTGACAGCTCAACAAAGCCACCATGGCCACAAACATTGTGGTTTGAGTCTTAGTACTTTCCTGCTGGTTGAACTATCTGCTAAGCCTGAAGTGACAGTTCCTTCAGTTGTCACCACAGTGACAGTTTGTGTTTTCTGGAAATATACAAGCATAGCCTGTACTCTATGTTATTATTAAATCTGGTTTATTCTATTGTTCCATGTGTCATTTAGAACCAGTAAAATTTTTAATATCACAATTTAAAAAATTTAAATAATTTTATGGGGTTATGTGGGGTTCTGTTTCCCCCTACTTTATTCTTTAAAAATTGTAAAATAAACTTGACATAAGCTGGAACATCATTACCCTTAAATTGTAGAGAATGGTTTAGCACTGTCCAAGTATTTACACAGTAAGAAGTGACAATAAATATTTTTATTTGGTCAAGAAAATTAGCAAACATTATATGGTAGGCATGTGTAAATTATAAAAGTCAATGTTGTTGAGCAGAAGAGAGCATCACAATAAAAGAAGGCCTAGATTTTACCAAATGTATGATTTAATTTGATCTTTAGCAATGAGATGGGCAACAAAATTATTAAATGGGGTCAGTATAAATATTGAAAGCCAGTTTTACAATTCAGTTTTCCTACAGGTAATAACCTTATTATTATAAATTAACTTGTTATTTTGGAATTGGTACGTTTGTAAGGCACCAACAAACAATTGTTGTAAGATTTCTAATGAAAATACAATATAAAATTAACAAGAGTAAAAACATTTAATTTTCATAATAGCTATGAATTAAGTAATTTTTATAATTTTAAACATTTACTTATTTATATATTGTAGTTTCTGTTTATTTTAGGAATATTGAAATCTTTATTACAAAAATCTATTTTTTACCATAACTGAGTTTTTGCGGGCACACTATTTTCCTTCATTTATTTTTTTTCTCTCTCTTTTTTAAAAATTTGCAATGTGCATACTTGTTTACAAAATATACAAAGATTATAAAACTTAATAATGAGCAAATAATGCAATTAAACTTAATAAAATACACAATAAGTATTTCACTGAAGAGGATAACCAAATGGCAAATAAGCATACAAAAAAAAACTAGGTTTGTTTGTGGTTAGAGAATTTTACATTAATGCCATAATAATAGGACATTTAAAAGATTGCCTGTGGGGGGATATATATATAATTTGCAAAATAAAAAGTGTTGACAGACAATAAAATAACTCTGTTTCTGTGTACCATATGATAAATGAGATAATGAACAATTGTGACAAAGACATTCCAATAAAACTTCTCTCTGAGTCTGACAGCAAGACTATTCAACCTCTTTTTCAAAATATTAAAATCAAACCTATCATTTACCCAATTTTCCACAGACCTTCATGTTAAGCATTTTTTAACAATATCTATAATTAGTTTAATGAAATAGATATTGTAATTAAAGATAATTAAATCATAATTAAAACTAATTATTATAATTAAATTAAATATAAATGAAGTAGTTATTATAAATAAATGTATAATATTTGTAAAAAGCAAGCAATAACTAAATGTTTATACATATGTTACCCTTTAAATATCAATACACCAATAAGTTTAAAGCAAAAGGGGAAAATAAGGTTAAGGAATTTGAGTTTGAGCTATTAATATAAAATAAATTTTAAGAAAAAGTATTTTAGAGATAAAGGGAAACACTTAATAACCATAATAAGGTAACTTAATCAAGAAAGTATAACAGGGCTGGGGTTGTGACTCAGTAGAAGAGTACTGGGTTTGATTCTCAGACCTGCACATAATTAAATAAAATAAATGTCCATCAACAACTTCAAAAAAAATTAAAGTATAACAATCCTAATTATGTATGTACTTAATAACAAAATTTCCAATTATATGAAGTAAAAATTAGAAAGAAAAATTTACAATCATATTTGGAGATTTTAAGCTCCCTTACTTTGTTGAAAGGAGTCATGAATGATATAGAAGGCTTAACAACATTATCAGCCACCTTGACCTACTTATTTATAAAGAACTATACACAAAAATGAGAAGAAGAAAATTAATAAGGATTGGTTATATTCTGTCATAAAAATAAGCTTTGAGAAATTTTAAAAACATGAAATCATGAAGACTGTGTTTCCTGCATAATTAATTACATTAGAAATCAATCACATTAAGGTATATAGAACCCCACCCCCATGTCTCAACTACTTTAAAATTAAAAGGCACATTTATAAATATCTCACAGATTGAAGAAGAAAGCACACCAAGTGCAGTGGTGCATGCCTGTAATCCCAATGGCTCATAAGGTGGAGACAGGAGGATCGAGAGTTCAAAGGCAGCCTCAGGAAAGTAAAGCACTAACTAACTTAGTGAGACCCTGTCTCCAAATAAAATACACAATAGGACTGGGATTTGGCTCAGTGGTCCAGTGCCCCTGAGTTTAATTCCTAGTACCATAAAAAAAGAAAACACAAGAAAAGTAAATAAAAAGTGTATTGAACTAAGTAATAATGAATGCTTAAAATATCAGAATCTCTGGGACAAAATAGTAGTGATATGAACACTTATAACAATCAAATTGTTTTCAAACTAGGTATTAGGAAGAAATAACTAGAAACAGAAATATGTGAAATAGAAAAGAAATAATACAGCTAAAATTGATAAAAATTTAACAAGTCTAATCAAGAAAAAATTAATGTCAATGGAAAGAGAGCAATTAAAACGAACCTACAGATGATAAAAATGTATTAAAATAATATTACAATTGTATAATTACAACTATAAACCTTACATAACTTGGTCTATTTTAGAGGATATAAATCCCTGCTTGTCTATGTGATTCATATGAGTGATGTTTTTCCCATAACTTGATGTCTTTGCCTAAGGTGAGTCTTTTGGAGACAGCATATTGTTGGGTCTTGTTTTTTAATCCAATGTGTCAGCCTAAGTCTTTTGATTGATGAGTTTAGGCCATTAATTTTCAAGATTATTATTGAGATATGATTTGTATTCCTGGTCATTTGGTTTATTTCTTGGTTTTAATTTTAATAAGTTTGTCCTTTAGTTTATTATTCCTTTAGTGTAGTTCCTCCCTTCACTTGTTCTTACCTTTTTTAAAATTTCATCTTCATGGAATATTTTGTTGAGAATATTCTGAAGTGCAGGCTTTCTGGTTGCAAATTCTTTTAACTTTTGCTTATCATGGAAGGTTTTCATTTCATCTTCAAATCTAAAGCTTAATTTTGCTGGATATAGGATTATTGGTTGTTCTAGGACCTCTTGGCTTTGAGGTTGTGGATTGAGAAATCAACTGAGATTTGAATTGGTTTCCCCTATATGTAATCTGATATTTTTCTCTCCTAGCCCTTAAAATTTTATTCTTATCCTGTATGCTAGGCATTTTCATTATATTGTGCCTTGATGTGAGTCTGTTGTAATTTTGCATATTTGGGGTCCTGTAATGTAAGCTCATTGTATTTGATTTTCAATTTCATTCTTTTGCTTTGGGAATTTTGCCCACATTATTTAATTAGAAAAGACTGTGTATTCCTTTGGTTTGTATCTTCATGCCTTCATCTATACCAATAAGTCTCAAATTTGGTCATTTCATGTTATCCCATAATTCTTGAAAGTTCTGTTCATGGTTTATTAACATCTTTCCATGGTCAAACTCCATTTTCAAGATTATATATTTTGTCTCTATTGCCTGAAGTTCTGTATTCCAAGTGGTCTACTCTGTTGGTGATGGTTTATATTGTATTTTCAATTTGGTTCATTTCTTTCTTCATTTCAAGCATTTCTATTTAATATTTTTCAGAATCTCTCTTTATTGAAGTGATCTTTTGCTACCTGTATTTGCTCTCTTACATCATCTTTTACTTCACAGATCTGGTTAATTATGTACATTCTAAACTCCTTATCTGACATTTCTTCTACTATGGTATCAATGGATTCTGTTATTTGAGAATCTTGGTTTGCTTGGAGCAATTTTTTCATGTTATTTGTGTGTATACCATCTAACAGTATGGATCTGATACAGTAGAGTTTCTACTCTGTGGATTTATACTGTTCCTGAACGTTTCACTCTTTAGGGGGAGACAAATAATAACAACAACCAATGTATACAATTTACACCATTAAACCAAATATTTCCTACTATGATGCCTACAGTATTAATTATTAGGATAAACAGAAAAGATGTGATCTGTTATGTCTATAATAAAAACAGCAACTTTGCAAAAGGGTTTTCAATTTGTGGGCAGGGAAAGAACAGAAGTGATACAGGATGTGATGATAAGCAGAGAGGAGACGAGAACACAGAAGTAAAAGATTAAAGGAATAGTCAAAGAGAGAACAATAGAGATTGGCTGTTAGAAGAAGAAAATAGAGAATCAAGAGAAACAGGAGAAAATATATATAAAGCAAAAATTTTTAATAAAATTAAAAATAAATTAATGAAAAACAAAATTAAAATATACTAATCAAACATCCTAGTTCACCCCCCCTCAAAAAAAAAAAAAAAAAAACCTAATCCAAGTAAAATAGCTGGCTTCAAAAAGCTAGAAGAAAAAAAATAGGAAACTGTATAAATATCTATGAATAATTAAAGTCACGATTAAAAAAGTGAAAAAGAGTAAAAAAACACTGATAAAACGTTAAAGAATTTTTTCCTTTGGTGTTCAAAATAGTCTCAGCTTCTCAGCATTTTTTAAAAATATTTTGTTTTACTTGTAGCTGGACACATACCTTTATTTTATTTTTATGTACTGCTGAAGATCAAACCCAGCACCCTGCACATGCTAGGAGAGCACTCTACTGCTTAACCACAACTCCAGCCCTCTTCTCAGAAATTTTAAGTTGTGTCTTCTGGAGTGTGATGCTCCGCCCTCTGGATTGCTGGAGTGACAGAGGTAATCCCATAGGTGGAGTATCTGGAGGCAGAGTTTAGGCTTAGGTGGGCCCCAGGTTCTCTGCTGAATGCCAATTGGTCTGGAGATTTTAAACCAGCGCATCTGAGTGCCCAGTACTTGCTGGTCCACACTGGAGGACTTTACCCAGAGCTCCCCTGCGTTTCACTTGTGTGGTTGGGAAGCCAATTCTTAGTCCCCTATGTCACCTGCAGACCCCACATTTTCTTGTCTTGGGTTCAGTCTCCAAACAGTTTCTCCCATTCCTGCACTTCCAAGTTCCCAGCCAGATGTGTGTCTCCCAGGCAGTCCTGCAAGCAGTCAGAATTGAGAGGAAAGGGTAGAGCCAGGTGGGTTTCCATGACCAGTTGTGCCCTGTGAAAACCTCTCTCCATGTATGATTTTCTTCTGGTCATGTAAGCACACTCTATGTCATAAAGCATGTATTTACTAGGCCTGTATTTCAGAACAACCTTGGGTTTGCCAAGAAATAGCTTCCTTCCCTGTTGCCAGCCCTTGTGCCATGGTTGTAAAATGGTTCCTTCCTTTGTCCTCCATACACCACCTGGAGAGATGGTGGCTTCTCTCCACACAGAGATGTTGTGAAGATTGTTCTTCAGGTTTGTTGGGCAATGTCCTTGGTTTCCATATAGTCCATACCCAGACATGCCTCGGGCCTCCCAAAAATATGGGATCCTTTAATTTCATTATCCCTCTACTATGCTCATTTGAGGGATTGCTCTGGTTGAAGCTTCTGGCTTAGCTGTGGCAGCAGCTGTGCCACTGATGTTTTGTTTTGTTTTGATTTGTTTTTCCTTATTTTATTACATCCAAACTCCTGTGTCCCTGATCTGCTTTGAATTTCCAGTTTTAGGTTTCAGTAAAGTATCCCCCTTTTATTTTGTTCACACACACTTGTGGACAAGCTGCCTATCTGCTTTCTTGGTTTCATGCTATAGAGCAGCCAGGAATGTGACCTCCTTTATTCCATCATCTTGGATTCTGAACTTAACTTTAAAGGAACTTGAATGATTATCTTAATCTGGAATGAGATTAAAGGCAGAGTCTTAACTTAAGTGATGTAGCCTCTTGGCAAAACTTAGGTAATGTTTTAAATTTTGAAACTACTTTTAGTTTCTTATTTGAATATTATTTTATTAAATTTTTATATATAATTTTTTAATTTATATAAGTTAGTTAACATAATTAATCATTATATCTTAAACATGAAACAGACAAGTAAAGAGAGATTTAACCCCCTCTTGAGGGAAAATGGCAAAAGATATTTATATCTCATATTGCTAATCTTTAAAAAAGATAGTCTCTCTTCTTATAACATAAAATTTTATAACTTATGTTTATTTAATTATAAATTATTAAATTACATAACTAAATTTCCAACTAATTTGTTATTAAGTTTGTAAGAGAACATTGTTGTATAAAACTTTAGTTTGGAGAGCATCATCTTAGTAAAATGTTATTTTAAACCTTCTATATTAAAGATTTGGATGCTTAGGGAATAAAAATTTATTTAGTTAATATAGAAATCAATAACAGTATTATAATTACATTGATGTTTTATATTAATCAAATTTAGCTTTTAAAGAAAAATTCAAAATCTGGAATGTAATGTGATACTTTAAAATAGATTTTGCTGGGCCCAGTGGTGCATGACTATAATCCCTGCAACTCAGGAGGCTGAGACAGGAAGATCATGGGTTGAAAGCCAGCCTCAACAAAAGTGAGGTGCTAAGCAACTCAGTGAGACCCTGACTCTAAATACAACATAAAATAGGACTGGGGATGTGGCTTAGTAGTTGAGTGTCCCTGACTACAATCCTTACTACTAAAACACACACACACACACACACACACACACACACACACACATATATATAGTTTGATCAAAATTTTATATGTTTTAATTTATTTAAAACTAGTTTTCTAAATAATAAAACTTGATGACATAAAAAATTATTTTATTGGAATGAGAGAGGATTAATATTTTAAGCATTTATTTCCTCTTTACATCCTTAGAAAGCTCAATTAAAAGGGGTCAGGGAAAAAATTATCTATACTTGTAAATAGACCACATATCAGAGACTTAGCATAAAGTTAAGCTTTTCTTTATTTTTTAAGTACAAAAATGCCTTAAATAAGATTATCTGATTGTGTTAATTATATATATATATATATATATATATATATATATATATATATACATCAAATATAATTACATGTAAAATTTTTGAAATTTATTTTTTTATAAATCTTATTTTAATTTACTTAAACATTTATAGCTTTTTACTTTACCAGGTGAAAAATTTCTTAGAGCCTTATATATAAATCACACCTGACAGAAGCATAACTCCCAGTGAGCTGGTTCTCAGTGAGAAAAAGGAATTTCAGACTTCTTTTATAGTAACCAAATTACAAACAAATCTAGTATTTAAATATATTTCATTTAAGAGTGCTTGATGTTTTCATATCCAATAGACAACATTCTAGCATTCTAACATTGTAAATCAATTAGTATATCTAACAAAGACCTACAGACTCAATCCCATTTATCTTAAATTTACCTTACTTATTTTTAGCTGTAAAAGCCAAGACATCAAACAAATGTAGATAACAGTATTAATCATCTCTTTCTTCTTGAAGAAAATTGTTAGAAGCAAATGGATATGAATTGTAAATATTATAGGAATTAGCAACTTTATTAATTATCTGACCAGCTGAAAAAACTTGAGTTAATAATTTTAAAGACATCTTTACATTCATCTGTTTACCCCATTTATATTGAACCTTTTAAAATCCCATGAATTAAAGGTATTTGGATCCATTCTTTAAAAATTTTAATTAACAAATGCTCTTTCACCTGTATGCCAGATTTGGTGCCAAATGAATAATATATAGACAGATGACAATAAAACACTTTAGACAAAAATTCAAAGTAGGAATAAAAAAAATTATAACTTTTAAAAGTGGAGCTGTGGGGTTGGGGTTGTGGCTCAGAGGTAGAGTGCTTGCCTATCATGCATGAAGTACTGGGTTCAATCCTCAGCAACACATAAACATAAAATCAAGGTATTGTGTCCACCCACAAATAAAAAATAAATGTTTTTTTAAAAAAGTGGATGGGCTGGGGATGTGGTTCAAGTGGTAGCACGCTTGCCTGGCATGAGCAGGGCACTGCATTGGATCCTCAGCACCACATAAAAAAATAAAATAAAGATGTTGTGTCCACCAAAAACTAAAAATAAATATTTAAAAAATTCTCTTTCTCTCTCTCTCTCTAAAAAAAAAGTGGAGCTGTACAGGTAGAGAATAAGGCTACAGATTTTTGTTTAAGCTTTTATTAGATTTGACCTGTTAGAAATTAAAATACAGCCAATCAGACTTTTACATTATGATTTAATTATAGGGCAAGTCTGCTTTGATGGATTAGCCAGATTTGAAATCTAACAGTTATGAGAACACTAAAAATAATTGCCAGATTTACCCCTAGCATCATGGCTAAAAAACAAAATATGATTCATTAAAAAAACATAATTAGTACATCTTTTATTTACTTTAAAATTTTTCATTTTGTTTAGGTTATAGGCAGTTTTGTTATTGAGAGAAAAAGAGAGATACAGAGCACGTTCTTAAGTTGCAGGATTTGGATGAAGCCTCTTAATGATGCAGTGAATTAAAGCCAGGGTTAAAGGGATTTAAGCAGACAACTGCCATAGTGTAGTGTTTACCAACTTCGTATCATATACAAAAGGTTGTCGGTTTGAAATCAGCCTGTAAAGATTTACTAGAAGGTTTTTAAATCAAGGAAGAAAAAAAAATCAGCTGAGATTTTAATTTCAGAGGAGGGGTTGGAAAAACAGTCTCTAAACCCTTAAAGTTCTTTGTTAACATTTTGTGGATTTCAGAGATTATTTCAAAGCTGGAATGTTGAGAGCCACAGCCGAAGGGGCTCCAGCAAACTTTCAGACTGCCAGCTGATGATTGGCTCACAGCGGCCCCAGCAACACCTAGCTGATTGGCTCCTCTGTGGAGATGCTCATTGAGCTGTTTCCCTGCCCTTTCAGACTACCAGCTGATGATTGGCTCACAGCAGCCCCAGCAACATCTAGCTGATTGGCTCCCCTGCGGTGATGCTCATTGGGCTGTTTCCCTGCCCTTTCAGACCACGGAGCTGCTCACTGGGGGACTTTTTTGGCTCCGCCCATGCGACCCAGCCAATCGGCCTCAAGAGCAGGAGGATTGTGGGAGGAAGAGGTTGTTGGGGTGTGTGGCTTGTGGGAAGCCGGTGGTGGCAGTTGGGCTCTGAGGGTTTTTTCCTGAGGAGCTGTTTTGTTTATCTTGTGTGGTTCTAAAAATAAAGTTAGTTTCTTTTGACAAGTGGATCCTGACTTGTGCCCAGCCAGACTGCGGCACTGGAAAGCAGGTGAAAAGTCAAAAATTTTCTGTTATTACTAGGTGGATTTGATTTCTTATAAAAGATTACATGGCAAATAAGTTCCTATGGGAACCCTGGGGCATGCCAGGCTGCATATTCCTCTGCTAGAGCTTGGGGTAGTTCCGCCATCCATCAGTGCACCTTGTAGGCGTCCGGAAACTTTACGGTTTCTTTTATCACCCGTGCAGTTGGCACTACTGATCCATGTATTATTTTGGTCTCTCATCCTGCTGGCCTGGCCCTGTGCTGCTCTGCCTGGGAGGGGGATCACCCAGCTGGGAACAGCCATGTTTCCTTGGGACAGGTAATAGAATACAACAGTTACTAATATGGCATTATGTAAAAATGTGGATGTGTAACTGATGCGATTCTGCAATCTGTATTTGGGGTAAAAATGGGAGTTCATAACCCACTTGAATCTAATGTATGAAATATGATATGTCAAGAGCTTTGTAATGTTTTGAACAACCAATAAAAAAAAAGAACTAAAAAAAAAAAAGGGACAGGTAATATTCCACGTTTTTCCTCAGCAGTCTCTGCTACTGCTTCCTACTTGCCTTGCCCAAGGCCTGAAACCTTGCTTTTTTTTTTAGCACGAGGAGTTGTGGTGGAAGCATTCATTGTTAAATTGTGAAGCCTACTAGCTAGTGTATTCTTCTAGTTTACAGTTTTCCCTGAATTCCTGTTCAGGCTCCCTTTCCCCAGCATCCTGAGTGCCTTCATCTAACTCAGCCAGCTTTGGCTCTGCTTCCAGGCCAAGCTCCACCACCAAACCTTGGGAGTCAGACAGGATAGCGTTCCCAAAGCTAACAATCAAATTTTCTGCGGACCATACTTCACTGTCTTGATTTGGATCCAAACAAGTCTGTATCAAAGTCTACATTCTTTCTGAATCTTCAATCGTGCACCTGGACATATCAGCTGAATTACAGCCAGCATACAAGACTCTGCTTAGTCTTTACCAAATATGCAAATTAATTGATCCTTCCTCTGGAAATCATGGGCAAATTTCTGTTGCCACATCTAAGAACTGTACAAGTTGCACTCTCTTTACTGAATTCCCACTCTGTTTGATCACAGGCTTAAGTACAGTTACATAGATTTCTTTCTTTTTAGAGTTTGTCCCATTTTAACACCAGGCTCACTAAAAATACACTTGTACCGGCTCCAATCTTGTCCCCTATCCACTTTCTCTAAATTAGTAGCTTGTGCTGGCTTTGCAGTGTGGGGGGTGGGGGGTGTAAGCTCACCTGTACTCTTCCTGGACCAGATGCCTTGCAAGTAGTCCCTGTTCCAGGCACCAATTATGCTGTGGTTATCAGCACCCTGGTACAGCAGATTCCTGCTTGGAGGTTTGAGCTGCCTAGGAAAATAAAAAAATCTATAGATAATCAATAATCGATAAGGAATAAAAGACAAAGAGAGAAGTTAAATTTATAAAGGGGGATGCCTAATGGGTGTTCCAGCCCTGATAGGAACTGGAACTGAACAACAGAAAAATGCCCCAATTTTTTAGTTAAGTGGGAATACATCAAAGATTTCAATGTGGCAAACTTCTTGGGGTTAAACAGGTTGTATGGTGCTTGGCAGGTTACACTCATCTCTAGGTGGGGCTGTGTTTGATCCTAAGGCTCTGAGCTAAGGCAGTGTGCCAGCATGATCTAGGCTTTCCCGAACTGAAAAATTTCACCCAGGAGTTCCCAGAGAAGAAGCTTCCCTGCCTTATGTTGGCTCAGACAAACCCAAAATTTATATATGGCTTCCAACACTGGTTCCATTCCAGTTTTTTGGGGACCCTCCATACCATTTTTCCCTAGAGGGTATATTGATTTACATCCCCACCAATACTGGATAAGAATATTGCTCAATATCATCACAATCATTTATTGTTATTTGTATTTTTTTATTATTGACATTCTGAATTGAGTGATCTGGATTGTTTTGTTTCGCTAGTACTTGTAATCAAAAATAGGGCCTTGCAGAAGTTAGGCTCAGTGTATTTTTGTTTGTATTCCCTTGATGATTACATATACTGAAACTTTTTAAGTTTTTTTTTCTTTTTTAGTTTTTGACCAGTTGTAGTCATTATTTTGAGAAGTGCCTGTTTTGTTCATTTGCCCATTTATTGTACATATTATTCTCTTTTTCATGTTGAGATTGATGAGCTCTTTATATATTCTAAGTATATAATTAGTCATTTGTCAGAAGAGTAGCTGACAATTTTTTTCTCCAATTCTATAGTATCTCTGTTCATGTACTTAATTTTTTTCCTTGTTGTGCAGAAACTTTACAGTTTGATGCTATTCCATTTATTGATTCTTGTTATTATTTCCCAAGTTATAGGAGTCTTATTGAGAAAGTATTTGCCTCTGCTTATATGGTAAAGCATTTATCCTACGTGTTCCCTTAGCAGTTGCAAAGTTTCTCCTCATATTTCAAAGGTCTTTGATTCATTTTTAGTTGTCTGATGTACATGATGATAGATAGAAATTTAATTTCAATCTTTTAGAAATTAATATTCATATTTCCCATCACCAGTTTTAAAATATGTTGTGTAGTCTCCAAAATAAATTTTTTGACACATATGTCAAGGATCAGATGACTGTAGCTGTATTTGCTTTTCTCTGTGTCTTTTATTATGTTATATTTAATGTTATTTTATAATAATATATAGGTATATGTGTCTATATAATGCCAGTACCAATTTAATTTTGTTACTATTATTTTGTAGTATAGTTCAAACTAGAGCCTTGTGATGCTTCCAGATTTACACTTTTTACAAATAATTGATAAGCTCTTCTGTGTCTTTGGTTCTTCCACTTGAATGTTTGCACTATTTTTAGTTCTGCTATGAATATTGTGTTAGTCAGGTTATCATCACCATGAAAAACATACTTGAAAATAATGGAGAAGAAAAAGATTAATTCTGGATTATGGTTTAATAATTCAGTCTGTGCTTCGCTAGCCCCAAAGCAGAAACACCATGTTGACTCAGCATGATAGGGGAAGGCTGCCAAGAACATAACAGCCAGGAATTCAAGAGAGAGTGAGCAGCCAGAGACATAATATTGTTTTCAGTGGCATACTCCCAGTGATATACTTATTCTTCAGTTATACACACATTTCTTGATTTACCAAGCAATACTTAATTCACATGATTAATCCACCAAAAGGAGAATACCACTGATGAGATAACAGTACTCATATTCAAATCTTTTCAGTTCAGAACAATGCTGCATTGCCTAACATATGAGCATTTCAGGGGACATTCCTACAACAAAACCTTAGCAAATATCATTAGTATTTTGATGGGAATTGCAATCAATCTGTAGATATCTTTTGGCAATATGGCCATATTAAGTATTTTTTTTTCTGTTCAAGAATATGGGAGATCTTTCCATCATCTAGAGTCTTCTTCAATTTCTTTCTACAGCATTGTTTCCCTTCTAAAGGTTTTCATGTCTTCAGTTGCATTTATTCTTGATATTTTTTTCAAGAAATTGTTAAAAAAAATAATTTTTCTGGTTTTTTTCTCAGGAAATTTATTGTTAATGTTTAGAAAAGCTCTTGATTTTTTGGTTTTGATTTTGTATCCTGCAAATTTGCTGAATTATTTATCTGTGTTAGAAAGCTTTTGCTGATTTTTTATGGTTTTCTACATATAGTATCATATAATCTACTAATAGGCAATATTCAATTTCTTACTTTTCTATTTGTATCTTTTTTATTTATTTCTCTTGCCTAGTTGTTCTGGATAATATTTCAAGAGTTATTTTGAATAGAATTGTTAAGTGGAGACATTCTTGTCTTGTTCATTATTTTAGAGGAAATGTTTTCAGTTTTTCCCCATTCGGTATGATGTTGGCTTTGGATTTCTTATATATATACTTTATGATAATGAGGCAGGTTCCCTCTTATCCCAAGTTTCTTCAGGATTTTTGTCAGGAAGTGCTGTTGAATTTTGTCACATTATTTTTTTTTGTGTTGAGATTATTATAATTTTGGTCCTTGATTCTATTTGTGTGGTATATACCATTTTTTGATTTGTATATGTTGAACCATCCTTTTATCCTTGGAATGAAATAAACCTAATTATGATAAATATTTCAACTGTTGTATAATATGATTTGCTAATATTTTTATTGATAAATTATTTTTCTCATTGGTGTCAGATTTATACTGACTTCACAGGATGTGTTTGCATTTATTCATTACTTTTGTATTTCCTGGAGTAATTTGAATATGTTGACCTTAGTTCTTTAAGCTTCTGGGGAAATTCATTTTGAATCCATCTCAGCCTCAGTTTTTCTTTGTTGGAAGGCTTTTTATTACTTCTTCTATCTCATTGCTTTTTATTCATCTTTTTAGGATTTTTATATCTTTGTTCAGTTTGTATCTAAAAATTAATTCATGTTTATGGTGTTGAGAAATTATATAAATATAGATTGTCAAAAGAGGCCTAAATGAGCCTTGGAATTCTAGTCTCATTTGTTTTCATATCTCATTTTAATATCTAATTGTATTATCTTAGGTCTTTTGTATATTTTGGTTAGTCATGCAAAGGCTATATCAATCTGTTTTAGTATTTCAAAAAGCCTAATCTTTGTTCAATTAATCCATTTTTTTCTTTATTTTTATTTTTTGTTTCAGATTATTTTATTATTTATGTCTTTTTTTCTATGATTTGAGCATTTTTATTTTTAGGTTTTGTATTGCAAATTCTGAGATGATTGTTAAGTTATTTATTTGGGATCTTTCTGATTTTTTTATGTGTGCTTTCTTAGCTATAATCATTGCTCTTAGAAATGTCTTCTCCATGTTCCAGAGATTTTATTATTTTATATTGCCAATTCCAGTTGTTTTGCATTTTTTGTCATTGGTTACTCTCTGAGGGCCTTTTAGTAATCATTTATATCTTTCAAAAATGCTCTGAGCTTGGGGAATATGTTAGCATCAAACCATGCAATCATATAACCAAAACATTAAACACAATTTTGAGAAAAGTTAATTATCACCAGTAATAGTGGCAAGTGAAGAATAAGCCATATATGAACACATATTTTAGAACTTATTAATAATAATCTCTACAACTTAACAATAATATATAATTGGGGAAAAGCATTAACAGTAGTATACTAAATTATACTGGAAAAGGGGTAGGGAAATGTGACCTGACAAGAACAACTTTTATGAGGAAAAGATTTTGGGATTTATAGTTTCAAATGTTCAATCCATGCTTAGTAGACTGCATTATGCTGGGCCTGAGGTGAGGAAGAACACCTTGGGTGAAGAGAAGAGCATGGCAGTGGAATGCTACTTAGCTCATAACAGCTGGGGGTAGGGAGAATATCCAGGGACAAAATATAATCCCTCAAGGCACACCCCCAATAATATACTTCCTTTACCCTTGTTTTTACTACCTACAATTACTACAGTTACCTGCCTACACTTACTACTCAGTAATTCATTCATAAAAAAGTTTCAGTTTTCTCCTTGCTGAGGTATTTAAAATGCAGACACATACCTATAGACAGGTAGCTATGTCTTCCACCTCCACCCACTTCCCCCAAGTCTGTGTCACAGTCACACCTGCACCCATGTTTTCTATGTATTGAAAGGTAATAAAAATTAATAAAAAAAAATAAAATCACATCTGGGTTGCATACAAAATAAAAAAAACATCTCTCGATAATATAAAAATACGTAAAATATTATGAGTAATGCTAACTGGAGGGGTTCTGTGTTTGGGATCGGGGTCCCTGATAACTTCATGGTTGTGGCATGCTTGGTGTCTAGGAAAGTTTTCGTGCAAAGGCATAGGATGCCCAGTTGCTATGGTAATGCCCTCTATGCTAGAGTCTTATCAGCTTTGACCATAATCTTAGGCACATAACTCCTGGGAATAAAGGAACTTGCTTGCTTGATAACTACAATGTTTCATCAAGCTCCAGTGCTCCTGAAGCTGCTCACCTAACAGTAACTTCAGACAATGGACTTTCTTTTTTTTAAGATTTTTTAAAACATCTATTTATTTTAGTTGTACACAATACCTTTGTTTTTATTTATTTATTTTTATGTGATGCTGAGGATTGAACCCAGGGCCTTGTGCACGCTAGGCGAGCACTCTACTGCTGAGCCACAACTCCAGCCCCAGACAATGAACCTTCTTGAGAACTGCACAAAACTCCTAACATTGCATATTTTAACTACGAAATGTAAATACAGAATAAGCAACATCATTAATACTTTAAACAATAATGTGGTTATTGGTATTAATGACCTAATGTAGCCTATTAATATAAATAAATGTGCCTCTTGGATAAAGAGCCACTCTGTCACCTTTCCTGCCTCTGCACCTTGTCTGTGTTTCCTCTTTATTATTATTCTTTATGGCTAGCAATGAAATAACTATGTTTAAAAAATTAAAAACATCAATATATGATTAGTGCTCCCTTACTTTGCATGTAGTGGACTTAAAGACTTCTTGCAAATTAGTTTATTCAATCTTTGCAAAAAACATGTACTGTGGAAACTATGTTAGACAATATCAAAATTTGTTCTGGGGAGAAAATGAAGTTACATTTTTAAAATGCTTTTGGAATCTTAAAATAAACAGAATGGCAGCAGATATGGGCTATTATCACAAAAGTTTTCATAGACAACAAAATAAAAAAAAAGCTTTGGCCTGTGAATTCTCACTGACTATCTACTTAAAATAAAGTAAGTTCTATGATTTATTATTTTAACTAAAATTAACTGCCACTATTAAATTACCTTTTATTATTTACTCACAATCAAGCACACACACATTCAGATATACATATCATACACTCACATAAGATTATATTTAAAGGAGTTAATGGATGAAAGGAAAGTTTTAAATACCAGGAAAAAAGGCAATTATTTTTCTTAATTCAGAAGTCTGGAAAACAGTAAAATTTCCATATGTTTCTAAAGGACAATAGATATAAAACAGAGCAATAAAATTTTTATTTTAGTTGAATAGAAAAATGCATATACCCAACTATTGAAACAAAAGTATGTGATGCTCTCTTTGGAACATTAAAAATTGATAATTTCTATGATAGCCAAACTTGCACTGCACTAAAAATTTAGTTCACTATAACTTTTTCATATCAAAATAATAATAATATCTTTAGTAACACAGGATAAAGCTTAATAAACTGTCAAAAATGATTTTCTTTATAAAAATTGTGGAAAATTTTATTTGATTCAAAAAATACACATGAACACAATTATTTTCTTAGACTTTCAGTTGACACAGAGTTACACAAAATCTTGTACAAGAAAAAGAAATGGCCTACTCCTATCCAGGGCAGACCTCCCACTCTGCAAGCTCCTCATCTATGAATGCAGCTGCTCTCCTTCACTGAGCTGCCTGTGGAAGTCTCAATAGTCGCCTCCAACTTCGGAATCTGGGGCCTCCATCATATCCTTCTTGGGTGGCAACTTCCCAAGTCACTCCCTTGGGTGACACTGGCCAAGGTCTGAAAGGCCAACATTATGATAACTTGTTTATCACCACCAAATGTGCTCAGACCACCCATGTTTGCCCATGGAATGCCCAATGCTTGATGCTGCCAGGAAGGTCATTGTCAGGGTACCAGCTGGTTTGGGTTTGGTTACAAACTGTTGCTACCATCTAGGGACACAGACCAGGATCTAGGAATATAGAGACAAGTGGACTATAGGTTTGCTGAAGACACCCTTGCCATCCCAGAGATGGGCTACCTCAATCTGGGGACACTAGCCAGTGGCTGGATATCTATTGTCAGGGAACCTGCAGGTCTGGAAGCACCAGAGATCTTCCTATTGGTTGTGGTAGTGGCCACCATCTGACTGTCTCTTTGCATGATCTATCCTTTGAGTGAGTGTGTCTTTGGTGTTCTCTCTACAAGGTGAAACAACATTGAGATCTTGTGACTGCAGCAAGGCAGAGCCTGGAGAATCTGAAACCTAAATTTGTCATATTGCAGCTGGGTCTATGTGGGCCAATCCAGGCCTGGCAATCCTGTGGAAAGCCAGAGATTGGGGGCATTTATGTGGGGCGAGCACATGTTGGAGAAATTGGAGAGAATCAGATTCTCTCCAGCTCTGTGAGTTCTGAATTGTGAAGAGATGGAAGGGGCCGCCACAATGGGTGGGAAGAGGAGGTAAGGGCATCTTGCTATGGGATCACCAGCCAATCACTCTGGCACCCTCTGTACTGGAGCTATCATTAAACATCAGACAAATCCACCTATCAGTAGAGAAGTGAAGCTGCAAAAAATTTTTTGAAAGCCAAAGGAAACAATTTTCCATTGAGATTTTCTTTTTTCCCCTTTCTCATATCTTTACCACATTGAATCCAAATATTATCCGTGCATCAATTTATTGAGAAATGGGATGCCATAATAGTATACTATAGTTTTGTAGTGTATCCTTATATTTTTACTTTTTTAAAAAACATCTACATATATATTTTTTTCTCTCACTTATCTGTCTCCCTGGATTCTCTTTCTCACTCATCTCATGGTAATGGCCAACTTCTATAATTTCTCCTTTGCTCTTACTATAAATTTTTACCTTTATCTTCCCTTCTTCTTTCTCATAAACATTATATCCTACACAATTTATTTTCTCTATTTGTCCATTATTTGAAAGGGTAAACCCTTTTAGAAAACTCACTGTTTATATTGTAGACAATAATTGAACACAAAGTTTCTGTGTATTGCAACAGAATTATAGATGTCTTAATAGAAGTTATGTGTTTGCATTGAGTGCAGTTAATATTTGTCTCCCTCTTAAAGGTGAGATACTGGAAGCCTTCAGGGACACTATAGGACTTCAGGGTAGAAACTTTACAGCCTCAGATCCACACCACTAGACGGGATGAAACAGAAAAAAAAAATGAAAAAAAAAAAAACATGGGAACAAAGGACCTCAAACAAACCAAGATGTCCCAGCAGTAGAATCAATGGACAACACAGTAGAAGGAATGTCAGAGGAGTTTAAAAGGTTCATAGTTAGATGGATCTTCAAAACAAAGCATGCTATCAAAAATACAAGAAGTGAAAAGTCACTTCAATAAAGAGGCAGAGATTATAAAAAAAAAACAAGCTGAAATACTCAAGATGAAGAAAACAATAAGCTAAATTAAAAATACATTGGGTACTATCACAAATAGACTAGATAACTTGGAAGACAGAACCTCAGGCAATAAAGACAAAATATATACTCTTGAAAATGAAGTTGGCCATACAGAGAAGATTATAAGAAACATTAAACAGAACTTCCAAGAATTATGGAATATCATAAAAAGAAAAATTCTGATTTATTGTGATAGATGAAGGCATGGAGATATACACCAAATGAATGTGCAATCTTTTCAATTACAAAATATCAAAAAAATTCCAAATCTAAAGAATGAAATGGAAAGTAAAAAACAAGAGGCTTACAGGACCTGAAATGTACAAAATTACAGAAGACTCCCACCAAGGAACATTATAATGAGAATGAAAATCATACAGAATAAGGATAGAAAATTAAAGGCTGCAAGAGAAAAAAATCAAATTACATAGAGGAGGAAGCCAATTTGGATCTCATCTGATTTCTCAACCCAGACACTCAATGCAAGGGGATTCTGTAATAACATGTGCCAAGCTCTGAAATAAAATGAATGCTAACTAAGAATTTTGTTTAAATACTTTTTATTTGTAGATATAATAACTTTATTTTACTTATTTATTTTTAATATGGTGATGAGAATCCAACCAGTGCCCCCACACATGCTAGGAAAGCACTCCACCACTGAGCTACAGCCCCAGCCTCTAACCAAGAATTTTATATCCAGCAAAACTAAGCTTCAGATATAAAATAAGTAAAATCCTTCCATGATTAAAAAAAAAGAATTTTCAACTAGAAAGTCTGTACTAGAGAACATTCTCAACAAAATATTCCATGAGGGGACTGAGGTTGTGACTCAGTGGTAGAGTACTTGCCTGGCATGTATGAGGAACTAGGTTCAATTCTCAATACCACACATAAATAAATAAAATAATAAAATGATCCATCAACAACTGAAAAAAATTCCATGAGGAAAGAATGGAAAAAAAACAGAGAAAAGAGGAACTACACTAAAGGAAAGTTAACTAGAGGAGAAACTAAGTCAAGTTAAAAACTAAAAATAAACCAAAATGGCCAGGAATATACATCATAGCTCAATAATAAACCTGAATGCTAATGGCTGAAACTCATCAATCAAAAGACAGACAGGAAGATTGATTTTTTTAAAAAAAAATATCCAACAATATGCTGCCTTCAAGAGACTCACCTCATAGGAAAAGACATCCATAGGCTGAAGACTCAGAAAACATATCACTCACATGAACTGCATAAACAAGCAGGGATTTCCATCTTAATATAAGATAAAGTGGACTTCAAGCCAAAATTAGAGGGACAAAGAAGGACATTTCATACTGCTTAAGGGAATCATACATCAACAAGACATAACTGTCATAAATATTTATGCCCCAAACAATGGAGCACCTATGTACATCAAGAAAACCCTTTTCAATTTCAAGAATCAAATAGTCATGACACAATAATATTGGGTGACTTTAACAAAACTTTCTCAACACTCAGAACATCTTCCAAACAAAAACAATAAACAATATAAAAAATAGTGTAACCAATAATGTAAACTTAATAGACATAGATAGAGTATTTCATCCATCGAAGAATAAGTGCCCTTTCTTCTCAGCAGCACATGGATCCTTCTCTAAAATAGACCATATGATGTTCCACAAAGCAACTCTTGGCAGATACAAAAAATAATAGAAATACTACCCTGACATCTGTCAGATCGTAATGTAACAAAACTAGAAATAAATGATAAAATAAGAAATGCAAGCTACTCCAACACAAACCAGGTATTGAAGTTCTGATGGCTTTCTACATAGCCACCTGTGTTACTTTTATGTTAGTATGACAAAATACCTGAGATAAGCAACTTTTAAATGGGAAAAGTTCATTTTTGTGCCAGAGTTTTAGAGGTTTCAGTTCATGGTTGCTTGGCTTGCTACCTTTGGGCCTGTGGTAGCACAATATATAATGACAGGAGCACAAGGTGGAGAAGTTGCTCATCTCACGGTAGCCAGAAAGCAAAGGAAGTAAATAATGGGGCTTCCAATATTTCCTTCAATAGCACTCCCCCAAAGACCTAACTTTCTTCCTCTGGGCCCCACTTCTTAAACATTTTACCACTTCCCAATAGGACTACAGGTACCAAACCTTTAACCTATGAACCTGTGGGAGACATTCAAGGTTCAAACTATAGTACCACCTTAAAACCAACCAACAAACAAACAAATAAAAAACACTAAATGATTTGGTCCCAGGTCTAAGCTTTTGGAGTTAATTTGTCTTTTGTCAGTGAAGATTTAGCTGCATGAATCTCCAGCTTCTCACATTATATCATATTGTTATTTTGTTTCTCTATAAGAAGCCTTTTCTCAATGTCACTTTCCTGTCCAAAGTTACCTCACACATAGGTGGAGTCGTATTTGTATGTTTTGTCCTTGGTTACATACTTCCTGTCAATCAGTTACAATAACACTACATATTAAACCCATATTGCCACGAACAGTAATGCATGCCTATAATCCCAGATAATCAGAAGGCTTAAGAAAGGAAGATTGAAAATTTGATGCCAGCCTGGGCAACTTAGCAAGATCCTGCCTCAAAGTAAAAGATAAAAGGGGCTGTGTTGTAACTCAGTGATAGAACACACCTGGGTTCAAAAGGTGAAAAGAAGAAAAGAAAAATCATGATTTCTTCTTTCTCTGAATTTAGTTTAAGAAGTGAATTTTAAAATGCACTATGCAATAATATTTTTCAGCCATAAAATGAGAAGTAACAATTAAGATTTCAAACATTTTATAAATAAGTGTCCTAAGTGATAGTCCCTCAAAGCCCCATTGGAAGACTTAATCTTTATTAATATAATATATGTCCTATAAATTTCTCTATGCATATACAAATCTGATTATGACAAAAAGACTAAGTGTGTTTAAATAAACAATAAATGCTAAGGTGAGAAAGGTTTATACATTGTATGATACAAAATATCTGACACTTTGGAAAAGGCAAAACAAGAGAAAGAGTAAAAGATCAATGGTTTCCTGGGGTTTGGTGAAGGGAAGGGATATAGGGACAAATTGGTGAAGCATTGACTTTTTAGGGCAGTGAAGCTATTCCATATTATATTATAATGATAGGTTAATTTTATCATGCATTTGTCAAAACCTATAGAATGTACAACACAAAGACTCTACCCTAATGTAAATACTGGACTTCAGTTAATAATAATGTTATTATTATACAGGCTGGGGTTGTGGTTCAGTGGTAGAGCACTTGCCTAGCATGTGCGAGGCCCTGGGTTCAATCCTTAGCACCACATAAAAATAGATAAATAAAAACTAAAAAATAATAATAATGTATAGTATCAGTATTGACTCACAATTACAACATATATACCACACTCATGCAAGGTATTAATAACAGTGGAACTATGTGTGGGATAGAGGGTCTAAGGAAACTCTGGATTTTTCGCAAAACTTTTCTGTAGAACTAAAACTGACAGAGTAAATAAACTCTGTTTCTTTTCTTTTAAATTTTCTTTTATAACTTATTTTATTTATTTATATGTGGTGCTGAGGATTGAACCCAAGGCTTTGCACGTGCAAGGCGAGCGCTATACCACTGAGCCATAATCCCAGCCCCTCTGTTTCTTTTTAATAATGAAAAATAATAATAATTTTGGAAGAATTCCTGAAAGTATTTAATGGAAAATAAACAGAAATTAGATACATGCTAGCTCTGACTATAGGAATAAGTGGTGAATAAGAGATTACCAAAGTCATATTTAATTTCAATTTTACCTGAAACTCCATCCACTTGTGAGCACACAATAGCTAAGAAATAACCATTTCTTGTAGGACAGACTTGTTCAATTTAGAGAAATACTAACTAGAATAAAGAGCTTAATGGAAACTAAGATTTTAACAAATTCATGGATACTGAGACTAATTTCATCCATATTCAAATTACATATGTTTCAAAACATAACACTTAATCTCAAGTGAAATATGTTGCAGAAACTACATAAATCATTCCAATCTGTTCTTGAAAATATAGTGACAGTTTTGGAAATGGGTAAATATTTTATTCCGATTATGTCCTTTCCTAGTTTGATCACTAAAAAAGAAACTGTTTTTACAGACATGTAAAAACCAATCATATGATAACATTCTGTAAATTTAGTAGTCCTTTTGTAAGAAAAGAATAATGTCTTGAATTTATATGAAATGTCAATAAAGGTATGTAATAAATTCCATTACAAGAGAACAATAGACTTAAATTTGGTGTAAAAATATATAAAATAAGAGGAGCTGAAATGGTTAGCATGTTACTTGCATTAATTTCATGACAATTAACATTTATCAATTTCTTTCATTTAAATAACCTTAAAATATTATGGTGAAGAAAGCAGGACAAATTACAATCACCATATAAAAAATAAAGGGACAGATGTCTAATTTTAAGAGTTTTGTTCGAAGTCCACTAATTATAAGGTGATGGTGGCAAGATGTCAAATAGTCTTCTGATTTTAAGATAACTTTCTACCAATATCAAATCTCTACTATAAATTCATACCTGGTGAATAAGGTTTGACAGAATAAGGACCATGATTTCTATTGCCTCCTTCTCCCTAATCCCTCCTGGTTATTCCACAAATATATGTGAACTAGATAAAATTAATGCTATAGAATCCCATATCATTATGCAGTGCCATTTTTATACTTCAGTTTAACTGTTTATTAAAGACACCTTTTATCAGGTAAAAAGGTTAAACAGTGATAATTTTGCTTTTATGCCCTGCTATTTCCCATTCTTCTTCCACTAAAACTTTTAGGCAAAGACAGTACTTAAAACAACACACCTAAACAAACAAAATGATGCTCTGGTTTCTTTGTTCTTTGGAAAATGTTTTATTGATACAAGATTTATAAATAAGAATATGAGATTGTAATATTGGGGAAAAGAATGACAACAAAATTTTTTTCTCCAAGAATGTTTCTTAATCTAGAATCAAATAATAATAAAGGGATTAAGCGCTTTGTAAATAAATCTACTTCCATTTATTTTAGGTCATGATGATTTATAAATTAGTGCTCAACTTAGTTGAAACAAGAGATCAGGTAAAATGTTGAGAAACATTACTTTGTCTACAAAGAAATATATATTAAATCAAGCATATTAATTTTGATGTTACTGTGTTACAGACACTAATTAAGAGGGGGGGTACCTCATATAGTTTCAGAGAGGTTCACCTAGGAAAAGAGATTAAAGGTGAGTAAAAATTACAGTATTATTGGACTTTGAGTTTTGCCCAAATGGAATAGGAAGAGACTCAAAAAACATAATGTGTTCAATCTGCCATGCCATTTTCAGATTAAGGGACAACATATTAGTAATGTCACTACTTGAAGCAACACTCAAGTTGTGTACATATTTTTTATTCAAACAAAGATGGACTGGTAATAAAATTACCTTTTTCTATCATTTGGGCCTAGGATAATTTATAATATGGAATTTCACAGTTACTTCATACTAGGAACATGCAAGTACACTATGTACATGAAGGAAAACATGGTTTGCTCAAGCCCCATCAACCTTTGTTCTTCCTGTGATCAGAGCAACAATATGTGTAGCTTTGTTCACTCAGGTTGTCAAAGGATACTGTCATCAACTCTTACAAAGCTATAGCCATAGAAAATTCACTTGGGCCAACCAGTGTAAAAATAATGATGTTTTATTTTTCAAGGTTATTTTTCTTTCTTGGTACTCACGGAGTTGGAGAGCATCCCAAGCAATGCTAATACTGTCAAGCTCCAAAATCATGAGATTAACCAAACATACATATTATCATCAGATGCAAAATGGAAACACCAGCAATCCTGTTTCAATTAATATTATATAATTGTATAAAATATTGCAATCACATTCCACTAACTCATCAAAATCCCTTTTAATTTATTAGCACATTCTCATTCTTAAAATGTCTTTATTTTAAAATATAAATGGTTAAAATATGTTCACTTTAGCAATACTGGCATATCTCTCCCATAAAATTCACTTTTATACATTAAAAAACTAGCTCACACTTTTATTTGTACAACTATTGCTCATGATATCAACAATATTTTTGGCTACTGTATTGTGGTCACACACACACACACACACACACACACACACACGCACGTATATGTAGTAGCCCATATGGTTTGGAGCACATCAGTTACATTCCAGGGAGCTGTGCCCTCCCAGGTGCATAGATATTGCTCTTTATGGAGAAATTCCTCTTATCAAGGAGATAAGGTGTGGCCACCACACATTGATTTCATGGGATGCTATCATTATCTGAGCAGGATTTTCCCAAAAAGTGTTGCTGTGCATGTTTATAGAAAGGGTTTCTTGCATTTGCCATGGAGGAGTCTATGGCTATAGGTAGCATTAACTATAACTCTAAGGTCAGTGAGAGATAGTCCAACATATGACTAGTTGTATTTATCTACAATAGTTAATTGGCAAGAGCAAAACAGAGGAGACTATCGGGATTATAGGTTTCATTATTTACTATGGAGAAATAAATGAGCAGAGTAGGAATGGAAATGCTGGTATTCCAGGGTACAGTCACCTTCTGGATGAATAACTCAGTATCAATAAGGTTGGAATTATTGGAAAAAAACTTAGATAGGCTCCTTCCCAATTGACCACTGCTAAAAGCAGTGGCCTAGTTTACCTGATGGGAGGCTTTACTGTTAGCAGCAAGCACTGCACACAATAGGACCACCCATAGGCCCAGGATGAGGTTGCCATCAGGCGAAGGGGCCAATCTGGTGGCTTGGTCAACAAAACTTTTAATATAACCCCAGGCTACTTTATGTGAGGTCCATTTGTGCTGTTGAGTTCTTTGTGAAGTATTTTTCCTCCAGAGATAGTTTCTTTATTTCCTTGGTTTGTGGTTCTGGGTATCCAGGACTTGACTTTCTGGAAGGCATCCAGATGGGTTGAGGCTCCTGTTAACTCTGTAAACCTTCCACCCATGGTTAGGAGTGGCCCTGGACCATCCCATGTATTTATTATGGGATCCTTCCATGACACCATAGGTAGATGAGATGCTTATGGAATGCTCTTTCTTTAGAAAATGTTAAAATTGAAAGAAAATTTAAAGAGAATAAGATGTTGTTCAAGGCACTGTGAGGGGACTTGGTATAGTTCCCCCCCTTTCTTTTGTAGCATGGTCTTTAATTACTTGTGTGTTCTTTCTATAATGCCTTGAGCCTGAGGGTTATAGGGGTTTCCAGTTAACTGCTGTATATGCCAATCATTGCAAACCGCCAGAAATGTCTTGCTAGTACAGGCTGGTCCATTGTCAGTTTTAATAGACATGGGAATATCTATGACTCTAAAACATTTAAGTAGATGAGAGATGACCTTTTTGTGGTTTCTTCTGTGGAGGCTGTGGCCATTACGCAGCCTGAATAGATATCAATGGATACATTTTAAATTTCCAAATTGTGCATAATGAGTGACATCAATTTGTCATAAAGCATTAGATTTTAACTCTCAGGGATTCACTCCAGCATATTGTAAAGGACCAATGGCAAGAAAGGGTGCACATTTTTTACAGTCTCTGACTGGCTGTTTGCAAACCTCCTTAGTTCTGCTTTTATGCAACTGTCATGGCTGAGGCCAGCAGAGAGGCTTGAACTGCTTGTGTCCCTATATTCTGGGTGGCCAAAATTCAGTCATCAAGGGTACCATTGTGTACCAGCACAAATGCTCTTCTATGTTCCTTATTTAATCCATCTCAGATCAATTCTTTGGATAGGACCACTCTAGCTCTTTTGTGAGTTACCTTCCCTTCTGCAACCTTGTTTACTCTGTCAATAAACTGTGGCAAGTCTTCAGTGGCTTTCTGACTTAGGCCCTGTATAGAAACTGTACCTCCCCCCACCTGGTAATTTCCTCCAGGCTCTTAGAGCACAGAGCTGCACCTGATTGAAATAATTTGGGGGACCTGTAGCTTGTATTACATGGGAACTGTAGATTCCCTCTCCCTGTAAGCATTCAGCTGGGAGGTTAACATTTCTGGTGTGGTTATGGTCCCCCTACTGTTCACATTCATCATAGAAGAATGCCTTCCACTTCAAAAATGTTGAGGGCTCAAGAGTTGCTCTGGCTACATCTTTCCAGTTTTGAGGGCAATTAAGTTCAAGACTGAATGATTTCAGCATTTACTCTGTGAGCAGCCCCCAGGGCCCATTTTACTGCCTTCTTCAACTCTTTCAGGGTACCCAATATGTTTGGATACCAAGTGGCAGGGTGCTATGGTGTAGGGGTCATGTTGACTGGAAAGGCTTGTATTCCCTTACATCATTTTTCATCTATTATCTTACATACATCTTCAAAAAGATATCTGGCTAGAGGAATGGGTTTCTGGAAGACCATGGTTTGGTCCTCTCTGTTGGCTTGGTAATTTCTAAGCTGCCATAGTCCCTTGCTGGCGTTAGCATTGCCTCATAAGGAGGCATGTGCCATTGACTCAGGGAAGGATGTAATCTTTGCCTGTCAGTAGAAGGTGCACTTGAGCCATTTGTGGTTATCTCTTTCTGCACCATGAAGGCTAGTGGTACTGCTTCCGGTCTGTCTCCCTTCCTACACCTGTTGTGGTTGCTTGCATTGCAGTAGATTTTCACCCCTGCTTTCCTGTGCCTGTTGCAGTTGCTTCCTTTGAAGTAGATTTTTGCCCCCAATTTTTCCCCTTGTCTGTCTCTCATAGGCTCATCTTCCCTCAGGGCCATCATTATATGACAAGTGTCTGTTGTAGGGCCCCCTAAACTTTGCTGAATGGCTGTCATAATAGGAAAAAAAAATATAGTGATAAACTATACCCCTGTCTCACTTCAGCTTGCCGCACATTTGCCATTAACTTGTCCCATATCCTAGGATCAAAAACATCAGTGGCACAAATCTAGAGGCTAGGATCTATTACTATGCCCCAAAACTTCTGGCAGAGGAAGTACAATCTTGTCAATCAGTGATTTCAGAATTTTAGTGTCTCAAAGTGTTAGAATATTTCTTTGTACCTTGTTTTTAGTGCTTTGTTACAGAATACCCAGGAGTTTAATATTTTCAATGCAGTGTATACTTTCATACATGTTTTAAGGGTGAGTAACGAATAACAAGATTGTCAGAGTTCCAACTGTAAACTCTACTGTGGTTTACTCAGGAAACTTTATTGCCAACAGCAACATTGCTACTCTGCATTCTCAGAACTTCAAAAATACTGAAAAGTCTGAAGTACATAATCTGATGCTGGTTATGTGTAGGTCTATACTATTTACATATTTTATGCTATTAGCTCATGAAGAAGTTCCATGTAGGAAAAAGTCTTTTATTGTAGCCATCCCTGACATTTTTCAGATATTTTTGCTTTTCTGGGTGACACATTTTTGTTTTTAGAAGTTTTGTTCTAAAATTCTTTGTATTAGTTTATCTTATTATATTCTTGGGAGCTATTTGTTACCTTAGTTATCATGACCATAATGAGGAAAAATCCTGTTTTTCTTAAGTTTGATAAAGACAAGTTTGTTTTTGTCAATAGATGAGGAGAATTATTAAAATATTATATAAGAATTAACTAGACCTCTTACAAATCCTCATATGACTATAAAAATGAAAAAACCTTATAGGTGATGTTTATTAGGTCAGATATTATTATAATAATTTATTATACATCATTCATTTTAATTTTAAAATAATTTAATGTGACTAAGTTAAAATTAAAGATTAAAAAAATTTACTCAAGGTCAGACTGGTAGGATTCAAATCCACACAGGAATGAAAAAAAATATTTATACTGAATCAATACTATTTTCACTACATATCAGAAAACATAATCCTTAGTTACTCTGGTGGGTTTTTTATTTTTCCATAAGCCAGTCCCAGAAAATTATAATGCATTACTTAGTAAATAATACTGCTACTTATTATGTCACTATATGAAAGTACATGTGAAAAAGAGGACTACATTTTCCTCTTCAGACTCCATCATGTTGTCAGAAGGTTTTATAAGCTATGTTTATGTCTTAAATAAACAAATAGTAGTTTTAGTCAATGATGCAAATGTATTCGATTTTAAAAACTTACCTTAGATTTGCTCACTAGAGCACACCTTTCTCATTTTTATTCACAATTATCAAAAACAAAACAAATTTTAAACATTATCTGATTGAACCCTAAGGCAGTTGAGCTAAAAACAAAAGTGTCCAAGAGAGGGAATCATTCTCATCTTCCAAACAAAGATGGAATCTCCCAGGGAAAAGTGGAGAAAAATTTGAAGAAGTTTATGTACAACAAGGAGTACCTGAGAATAGTGGTGATTCAAATAAAAGGGCTTTTAAAAGGATACAGATAGAGAGATATAAAGAAATACTGATGGGGCTGGGGTTGTGGCTTAGTGGCAGAGCACTTGCCTGGCATGTGTGAGGCACTGAGTTGGATCCTCAGCACCACATATAAATAAATAAATATTAAAGGAACATCGACAACTTAAAATAAATAAATAAATAAACACTAAGAAGGGCAAGGCATACCGAAACAGGGAGAGAAGAGACACTGGAAGGGAGTTAAATATATCATGGAAATGCTTTATTTTGTGGGGCTAAGTCTGCAAGGTCTCTGCCTCCTATAGCAGACATAGTAAATCTGTGTCTTTATCTCCTGCAGAAAGTTTTTTGTACTTCTACTGCATTATATTGTAATTGTATATCTACTTTATTTTTTATATATTTTCCATTGTAGATGGACACAATATCTTTCTTTCTCCTTCCTTCCTTCCTTCCTTCCTTCCTTCCTTCCTTCCTTCCTTCCTTCCTTCCTTTCTTTCTTTCGTGTGGTGCTTAGAATCAAATCCAGTGCCTTCCACATGCTAGGCAAGCACTCTACCACTGAACCACAACTTCAGCCCCTAGTTACTTTATTTTTAACATTCAAAATACTATCTTCTAGTTTTTTGAAATAATTGATACAGACTTGGATGAATCAATCTTGTAGCTAAGCACTTTGTTTCTTCTTAAGGTTTCTGAGGTCCTAGATGTTCTATCTACTATCTTTCCTGAAGGATATTTATTGATCCACTGTTAAAAATATTTTTCTGCTAATCTTGTTTCCTGTTCTCATTCTTCCACGTTTATGTGTAATTCTGTTTCTAATATAAATCATAGTGTTTTAGTCAGCTTTCTGTCACTGTGACAAAATATCTGATAAAAAATCAATTTAAGGGAGGAAAAGTTTACTTTGGGACATGGTTTCTGAAGTTTCACTTTATGGTAACTAGACCCAGTCACATTTTGCCTGTAACGAGTCAAAAGATAAAGGTTGTGAGCACACAGTGAATCAAAGTTGCACACATCATTGTGGAAATGGAACAAGAAAAGAGAAGAGGCTGGGGTTCCAATATTTTCTGCAGGGATACAACCTGTGACTAGTTTTGGATTTTCCACTTTATGGAATATAATTTTTGAAATAGTTGTTAATGATCACCTGAACTTCAGAAATGTCCAAAGTAATATCTACTTTTTCATCTCTTATTTTGTTGATTTGCAGCTTCTCTTTTTTGCTGCAGTTTTATCAATCATTTTTATCTTTTAAAAGAAATAATTTTTGTTATATTGATTTTTTTTCTATAATTTGCCATGGTACTGATTTTAGTCTTTATCTTAATTATTTCCTATCTTCTGATGATTTCTGTTTTGTTCAGCTTTATCACCACTATGACCAAATGACATGACAAGAACAATTTTGGAGGAGGAAAAGTTTATTTGGGACTTAGAGATTCAGAGGTCTCAGTCCATAGATAGTGGAGTCTATTTCTGTGTGCCTGAGGTGTAGCAGAATATCATGACAGAAGACTGTGGCTGAAGAATGTGGCTTGGGATATGTCTGTAAAGAAGAAAAAAAAAAAACCTTCCCCTCTCACCAATGATAAAATATGTATCCCAAGGCATACCCACAAAACCTAATTCCTCTAACCATACCCTACCTGCCTACAATTATTACCCAGTTAATCATTATCAGGAGATTAATGCACTTATTATGTTAAAACTCCTTTAACGCAATCATTTCACCTTGAAGCTTTCTTACATTATTTCCCACATGAGCTTTTGGGGGACACTTAATATCTAAACTAAAACAATTTTTGTATTGGTTTGTTCCTGCATTTCTAGAGCCTCAGGATGTGACATTAGATTTTTTTATTTGGTATCTTTATGTTTTTTAAATATAGGTATTCATTGTAATAAAATTTCTTCTTAGATATGTCATCACAATGTCCAAGAGATTTCGATATTCTCCTCTTGCTTCTCATTTGTTTCTGAGGAAGGTTTCATTTCTGTCCTGATTTCTTTTATAATTCATTCTTTATTAAAAAATGTATTATCAATTCTTCATATGTTGTAATGATTTTTGTCTTTTTTGCTGTTATTTGATTTCATTCCATTATTATATGATAAGCTATAATGAGATATGTCAACTTTTGTAAATTTTGATACTTTTGTAAATTTTTTGGTTTGAAAATATAATTTACTTTGGATAAGTTTCCAAGTGGATCTGAGAAAAAAGTGAATTTGATGGTTGATGGATGAAATATTCTCTAGATGTCCATTTGATAGTATTTTTTAAGTCTGCAGAGTTAGTTTATATCTGAATGGCCTATCTATTTATGAAAAAGGTGTATTGAAATTATCTATTGTCATTATTTTTAGAACTATCTGAATCTTTTTGTTTAACATAATTAGATGTCTCAATGTTTTGAGCAAAATATTTACCATTATTATGTCTTCCTTTTGAATTTTTCCCTTTGCTATTTTGAAATGACCTTTTGACACTCTTCAGATTGATTTTGCCTTGAAGTTTATTTTGTGGTATGTAAGAGTAGCTACTAATATTTGTATTTTGTATGCTTTTGCATGGCTTACCTTTTCCCAGACTTTCACCTTCAGCCTGTGGACATCATAACTTGAAATTTGAGTTTCTTGTAAACAACACATACTTATGTCTTGTTTTTTAATCTATCTTTCCAGTGTACATCTTTTAATTGAATGTTGATATCATTTACAATATAATTACAGAGACATGATTATTATTATAGACATATTGATTTACTTATAAAATGTAATTCAGTCCTGATTCTTAATTATTGGCTACATTTCTGATGTATTCATCCATTCAATGAATTTGATATTTTTAAAAAATTTCTTCTGATTATAATATATACATATATACTGTAGTATAGGCTTCTTAGTCATGACTTTTAGTTTTCACCTATGTTGGAAAATTTTTATTTTATCTTAAATTCTGTAGAATAGCTTTGCTGTGTATAGAATTCTTTGATTTAAATTATTTTCTCTCAGGAATAATTTATTCCAAGACTTTATGTCTTTTAGAATCTGTGCTCAGAATTCAATCATAATTCTGATTGGCTTATCTCTAAATGAGACCTGTCTAGTATTCTCTTTAGGCTTTTAAAATTTATTGTTTTTTCCTCTATATTAGATAGTCTAATCATAATGTATCCAGGAGATAACCTATTTTCATCTTTTATTTTTGCAATCTGAAATAGCATCTCATTCCCCGTGTTTGGATATTTTCTCTGAAATTATTTTACTTAAAATGTTGTTCATTCCCTTAGTTTGTTCCTTAGTGCCTTCTTCAATATTAATGATACTCACTTACTTACATTTGGTATCTTCATATTCCAATTTCTTGAATATTCTGGTCATGATCTCTTATTGTCTTTTCCTTATTCCTGTGGTTGCCATATTATATATCATGTCTTCAAGGACTGAAAACATACATACAATATCTGAGCAGTCAAATATAATGTGGGTACAGTGGCACATGCCTGTAATAAGAGTGACCATAGGAGGGAGGCCCAGGCAGGAATATGGCAAGTTCAAGTCCAGTCTCAACAACTAAGCAAAGTCCTATGCAACTTCGCAAAACCCTGTAACAAATTTAAAAAACAAAATGTTTAAGAAGGGAATGGGATTAAACTCAGTGTTTAAGCACCCCTAGGTTCAATCCTGCTACAAAAATAAATTCACTCTAATATATATCTAATATGTAAGACACATATTAATAGAATAAATAGAACCAAGCAGAACAATATATTTTAATGCAGTAAAAATAGGATATTTTAACAACCCACTCTCAACAATGGACAGAACATCTTGAGAGAAAATCAACAAAGAAATAGCTGAATTAAATTACATCCTAGAGTACGTTGAAATTGTTTAAGGCTACAGAATATTTCATTCAAAAGTTGCTGAATACTCATTTTTCTATCAGAACATGAAATATTCTTAAAAACAGATGAGGTACTAGGACATAAAGCAAATCTCAACAAATATTTTCAAAATTCTAATCACTGTATTTTCTGACCACAATGCAATAAAAATAGGACTAAAAAGAAAGAAAATATTTAGAAACCATACAAATGTATTGAAATCAAATAACTCTCTGGAGCAAGTAATAGATCAAGAGAAAATTGTGAAGGAAATTTAATATTTTTAGATAAGTAAAAATTTAATCTCAACATAAAAAAACCTATGGAATACAGGAAAAATAATAATGTGAAGAAAGTTGGTTGCACATTATAACTAACTCAAAAACATTCTAAATATTGAGTAAATTAAGATTATTCAAAAAATCAATGAAACAAATTTTTTTTGGAAAAAAATAAATTAAATTGATAACTCCTTAGCCAAGCTAATAAAAAAAAGCAGAGAGGCAACAAATTACTAAAATTTGTGATGAAAATGGAAATATCACCACAGACACTATTCAAATAAAGACAAAACCCCAAAATTACTTTGCAAATCTAAACTCACTTCCTCACTTCCTCAGAAACAGCTGGAAAGAATCAGAGGTCAGATTAAAACACAATAAGAGCAGAGGTGTCACTAAAGAAGGTAATCATTTGAACCAAAATTGTGGACAGAGAGCCATGTAATGAATGGAAGAAATTTTGTGGAGCCCGTAACTTGTCAGCCACCCTAGAAGTAATTAAATCAACACAACATCTCCTCACCTTTGAATAGCAATAAATACAACTAAATGAAATACCCTTGCAGTGAGATGTCTCAATAATATGTCTAGAAGGAACTTATAGATGTTCGTTCATAAACTAGAAAAAAGTTGCTGAAATCTCCTCCCCTTCACCGCAAGCAAGAGTAGTGTGGTGGAGCAGACCCAAAAGCAGGACACATTCCAAAAGTGCTAGCCTAAACCAGCATGCTTCACAGAGTCTTCAGGAGCCTGGGCAGACTCAGACTGGTTGTTTGCGATTCAAATTAATGAAAAATGAGAACTCTGAAACAGATGGGTAGGAAATCTCTGTTACAGGCAGTAATGGTTGATGATACCCACGTTTTACAGCTGTAAGTGGCTATAGCTCATACATGGTCAGGATACTTTCTCTGTTCCGGTCAGTGGAGGAGAGCTGCACCTGCAATATATAATCTTGAGCAGTGGAAACTAGAACTCCATAAACGAGCTGAGTCTCTTTCCTCGTAGTAGAGACAGTATGCAAGTGGTCTGTGTTGGTCAGGTGGTATGCTTCTGCACCACAGACCATCCACAGAGAACATATAAATAGTGATTCTATACTTGTAGACAGCCACTAGTCTCTGTTCCACTTTGAAGAGGACACTACGGAGAGGAGGAGGTGCATGGTGTACCATGAAATCAGAGCAACTGCCCAGAACCCTGCATCCTGAATTCCTACACCCATAAAAAACACCTAACAGATACAGGACCTCACTCTCTGAGTATCTATACTCAGTTCTGGGCTATAAATGAATATATATTGATAAAAGGTCCATTGCAACTAGCAGAGTGGCTCCTGTGCCCCAGCACAAGAATCATTCTTTTTTGTTGTTTTCCTAACTTAAATGTATACTTCATTCTCTTACCACTTTTTTTATCCTTTAGATTACCTGCTACTTCCTTAAATTTCCCCACATCCATCTTCTTCTTTCCATTCATCTTGGTGTGTAACATTCTTTTTCATCTTTTCTATTCTTTCTTTTTTCTTCTGTTCTTCCTTTCTCCAAATATTCTCTCCTCCCTTTCTCAGCCTCTATAAAAAGTTATAACAAGTTCACTCTATTTAACAACCAATTATTTTAATTGATTCCAGAACTTTACTACAAGTTTATATATGATTTACGGGAACTGTGGACAACACAATAAACAAGAGTTTGGCTATTCCTAAGGTTGAAATGTTGTCTCTGAAATGATTGTAGTAAATAAGATTCAGTGTCTTAACTCAAAGTGGTGCTCAGAGTGGGAAGAGCAACGTATATACACTGAGTGAATGTGTGTGTGTGTGTGTGTGTATATATATATATATATATATATATATATATATATATATATATATATATATAATATAGTATATAGTGTATGCATATACATACGCACTATATACTATATATATGTATATATAAATGTATAAGTACATATAAATATACATGTATATATGTATGTATTTGTACTAAGTGGTTTCTTGAAAACAAGTAATCATCAAAAAGAAGATGATGCAAAGATTATATCCATATATGGGTACATATACAAGCAGTATAAATAAACAAGGTAATAAATGACACCAAAGAGTTCACAATAATTCAACAATGAACCCCATTGACACCATGGTGAAGGAAATGTTGGAGAAACAATTTGCAAAGTTCATAGTCAAAAAGTTAAAATGTTCAATTACCTAAAAGGCATAAGGAAATGAGCATAGAAAGAAATTGCAGGAAATGAAAGATCATTTAAATAAAGAGATACAGTTTCTAAAAACAATCCTAGAGATGAAAGACTCAATAAATCCAAAGTTCAATGAAAACCATTACCAATATGTTAGATCATTTTGAAGATAGCTTCTCAAGTCTTGAAGACAAAATATATAACCTTCAAAATAATATTAATAGTAAAGTAAATGTTATATTATCATGACCAGAATATTTAAGAAATCTGGGATAACAGCAATATATCAAATTTAAGAATCATTGGGGTAGAAAAATACTCTGAAATAAAAATCTAAAGGAATGTATGATAAATCCAATGAAATATCATTAGAAATTTTTCCAAGTTTAGTTATAAGATAGAAATACAAATACAAGAAGTATATAGAATTCCAAATAAGAAACATAAAAAAGAAATCCTCTCTAAGACACATTATAATAAAAATGCCTAAAATAGAGAACAAGAATAGATTTTTAAAGTCACAGATAAAATTGGCAGGTCATACTCAGAGAAAAAACAATTTTGGGGGGAGGGGTGCTGGGGTTGTGGCTCAGTGGTGGAACACTAGCCTAGTATGTGTGAGGCACTGTGTTTAATCCTCAGCATCACATAAAAATAAATAAATAAATTAAATAAAGGCATTTTGTCCATCTACAAAAATTTCTTTAAGGAAAAATTTGTTTTTTTTTTAAATGATTTCTGAACACAGATCTTAAAAGCTATTAGGATTTGGAATAATGTGTTTTGGATAATGTATACAAGTCCCTGAGAGAAAAATGTGTGCCACCCAAGATGATTATATCCAGCAAAACTATCCTTTAGAATTGAAGATGAAATAAAACCCTTCCAATATAAACAGAAAGTAAAATCATTCATAAATACTAACCCTGCACTACAAAACACATTTAATGAAATATTTTATGTAGAAGAAATGAAACATAAAAATGAAATACAGTATATGGATAAAATACAGTATATGGATAATTAATTAAAAGAGTAACAAGTCTGAATTAAGTCCAATTACAAATAAAATGGCAGGGAATAAAAATCAGATATCTGTGGATAATAACATTGAATGTAACTGGTGTAAACTTTACCATTTAAAGATATAGAATGTCAAACAGGATTTAAAAACAATGCCCAAAACATATGTTCTTTACAAGAGACATTAAAAAACATCCACACACACTGAAGGATAAAGGGCAGGAAAAGATATATCGTGCAAATGTATATGAAGAGCAATTTTATTTCAGGCAATGTAGACCAAGTCCAAAGTAATCAGAAGAAACAAAGACAGTTATTACATACTGGCTAAGGAATCCTCCAAGAAGAAAATATAATGATTAACATTTATGAACCAAGCTATTATGCTTTCACACACATACAGCAAGCCCACAAAAATCAAATAAAACACAGTAAAATAATATTTGGAGATTTCAACAAACCTCTCACTCCTTTAGATAGTTAATCTAGACTCAAACTAAGGAAACACTGTGCAAAGGTAAAAAACAAATATAAATAAATATTAAATGAACCTAAGAGGCATCTATATAATAGTTTATCCATCAACAACTGAATTCACATTCTTCTCAGTGTCATATGGAACTTTCTCTGAAATGGGTACAAAGAAATCTTTACAAGTACAAAAAAACAAGAGAATTCCCTGCATTCTATCAGAGCATGATGGAAGAAAGTTAGAATTTAATAAGATAAAAAGCAGAAACCATTCTAACACTGGTGATTAAGTAATATTTTTAATGAGGAGTGAATCACAAAAGAAATTAGGGGAGAAATAAAATCTATGTTTAGAAAGAATGAGAATAGAATAAAACACATCAAAATCTCTGAGAAAAGTTGAAGGCAGTTCTAAGAGGAATGTTTACAGCACTGAATTTTTACATTAAACAAGTAGAAATACATCAAATAAATAATCTAATGTTTGCATCTCAAAATTAATAAAATTGAGAATAAAAAACAATGAAATATTTGATTCTTTGAAAAGATAAACAAGGTCAATAAACATTTAGACAAATTAACTAGAATAAAGAGAAGACCCAGTTTTATAAAATTAGAGATGAAAAAGGAGATAACACCACAAACACTATTAAAATTCAGAGGATCATTAGATACTATTTTGAAAACTAAACTCTAGTAAGTTAGGAAATCTTCATATGTGAACACATTTCTAGATTCTCATGACCTACCCAAATTGAATCATGACCGTTTGAAAAACTTCAACATAATAATATCAAGTAATAAAATTGAAGCAACTATCAAAAGTCTTCCAATAAGAACAAAGTCAAATGGTATCTCAGTGAAATTCTACCAGACATCTAAAGAAGAACTAATGCCAATCATCCTCAAATCATCCAATAAAACAAAAGGAGAGAACACTGTGAAATTCATAATATAAATCTATTACCACCATGATAACTAGAGTTATCATGCTGAAAAGCACAATAAGACACATCATGAAAAGAAAACTTGAAACCAATATCCCTCATGAACATAGATACAATTTGTTTTTACTAAAATATGGCAAACCAAAATCAAAAAGACATTAGGAAATTAGTACACCATCATCAAGTGGGTTTCATCCCTTGATGCAAGGTTGGTCCAATATGTGCAAACAATAAATGTAATTCACCATGTAAATAGAAGTTAGGACAAGAATCACGTGATTATTTCAATAGATGTTGAAAAAAAAAATCTCATAAAGGCCAGCATCCATTAATGGTTAAAACTACAGAAATTAGAGACAAACTGAAGGACAGCATCATAGTAAACAGAGAAAACTGAAGGAATTTCCTTTAAATACAGGAACATAATAACAATGTAAACTCTCACCACTCTTATTCAACATTGTCCTTGAAACTCTAGCTAAGACACTTAGGTAACAGAAAGAAATTGAGGAAATTCAAACAAGAAGATAAGAAGTCAAATTCTTTCTGCTGTTGCCATAATCTTATATTGAGAAGACTTAAAAAACTTCACTAAAAGACTTCTAGATCTGATAAACAAATTTTTAAAACTAGCAGGATACAAGATCAACCTACATATATCAATCACTTTCCTCTACTGTAATAATGAATTCACTGAAAAAAAAAAAACTAGGCAAACTATCCCATTCACAATAGCCACAAAAATACTTAAGTTAAAAACTTCTACCTTCAAAACTGTAGAACACTGAAAAAAAACTAGGCATGGTGGCACACATCTGTAATACCTGTGATTGGTGAGGCTGAGGCAGGAGGATCACAAGTTCAAAGTCAGCCTCACCAACTTAGTGAGGCCCTAAGCAACTTAGTGAGACCCTGTTTACAACAAAACATAAAATGGGCTGAGGATGTTGCTCAGTGGTTAAGCATCCCTGGGTTCAATCCCTGGGTGATAAAAAAAATACTGAAGAAAAATTTTAAGAAGTCCTTAGGAGACAAAATAACTCCTTGGTCTGTTCTTGGATAGGCAGAATTAATATTGTCAAATTGGCCATATTATGCCAAATGCTATACAAATTCCATGAAATCCCTATCAAAATACCAGTGACATTCACTGAGAAAAATAAGAGACCCGAAATAACCAAAGCAATCCTGAACAAGAAGAGTGATACAGTAGACATCACAATACCTGATCTCAAATTACACTGCCAAAGTATATAAGTGAAACAGCATGGTACTGACATCAAAAAAGACAAAAATATGACTATAATAGAATAGAAGACAGAAATCAACAAAGATACATTTGACACTCAACATATTTGCCATAAATTTACCTTGGAGAAAAGATATACTTTTTAACAAACTGTGCTGGGAAAACTGTGTATCTATATGTTGAGGAATCAAACTTGATTCCTATCTCTCCCCTTACTCAAAAGTCAACTCAAAGTGGATCAAAGACCTAGGAAACACAGCAGAAACACTATAACTGCTAAAAAGTAATATGAGATAACCACTACAACATATTGGCACCAGGCATCAGCTTCCTTATCAAGACTCATAAATGGGGGCTGGGGATGTGGCTCAAGTGGTAGCGCGCTCGCCTGGCATGCTTGCGGCCCGGGTTCGATCCTCAGCACCACATACAAACAAAGATGTTGTGTCCATCAAAAACTAAAAAATAAATATTGGAAAATTCTCTCTCTCTCTCTCTCTCTCTCTCTCTCTCTCTCTCTCACACACACACACACACACACACTCTCTTTAAAAAAAGACTCATAAATGAACAAAAATTAAAAGCAAGGATGAATAAATAGAATAACATCAAATTAAAAATCTTCTGTATGGCAAAGGAAACAAGAACATGAGAAAAGAAAGCCTACAATATGGGAGAAAAGTCTTTGCTACTTGCTCTACAGATAGGGGCTTAGTATAAAATATACTAAGAACTCAAAAAACTTAACACATAAAAATCTAATTAATAAATAGGCAAAAGATCTAAAGGAACACTTCTCAAAAGATGAGATAAAAATTCCCAATAAATATATGAAAAAATAACATCTCTAGTAATCAGGGAAATAAAAATCAAAACTACATTAAGATTTCATGACAATTATTGAAATACAATGTTAATAAATGTTGGAGAGGATGTAGGCAAAAAGGTATACTAATACACTGTGTGATTGCAAATCATTACAATCTCAATGCAAACTGCTAAGCAATAAGTGGAGAAAAAATTAGGAGTGGAATCCCCATATGACCCAGTTATCCCACACCCTCCTTAGTATTTATCCAAAATTATAAACTCAGCATTCTATTAGGATGCATCCACATCAATGTTTATAGATGCACAATTCTCAATAACCAAGCTAAGAAACCCACCTAGATGCCCTTCAACAGAAAAATGGATAAAGAAAATGTGGTATATATACACAATGGAGTATTACTGAGACTTAAAGAAGAATGACAGTATGGCATTTGCAGGTAAATAGATTAAAATGGAGATAATGCTAAGTGATAAAAGTCTTACCCAGAAAGGTCTACTCAAATGCTTTCTCTCTTATGTGGAAGCTAGACCAAAATAATGATGAAAATGTTGGGGGAATCTCATGAAAATAGAAGAGAGAGCAGTCAAGGAGATAAATGGTATGGAGTGGGGGGAGGTGGGATGGAAAAGGTAGAAACAGATGAATGAATCTAACCATTCTTAGATACGTATATGAATATACCACAATGAATTTCAAATTCATGTATATCTACAATGTACTAATATTTCTAAAATTATAAATAAATAGAAGCAAGGTCCATAGAGTAGAAGAATGGCAAAGGAGGAGGGCAGATGGGGAGGGAAAGGGGAAGTTCTAGAGACTCAATTGGAGCAATTTATATTTCATGTTTGTAAAGTTGTATCAGAATGCATCCCAATATTATGTATAGCTATAGTGAACTGACAAAAACTGCATGGTGAAAAAATATCAGAAGATATAAAAGTGATATATGAGATCCGTGATCCAACAAGAGAAATTTTCAGAACAAGGATTTTAGAGGAATGATTTAGGAAATTTGGGCTTCTTGGACTGGTTTCCATGATCATGATGATATTTTCTGATTGTTTCAGGTTACAATTAATTGACAAAGATTGAAGCTATTTACATGAATTTAATAAGTTCATTTGGGTATAGAGTTTCCAACATGATAACACAACTAACCAGACTATAAATGTGTTCACCTTCACAGAAATGGAGACTAATAAAATCAATGTTATAACACTCTCTCTTTCGTATAAATGTAATTTTCATCATATGGCCTTATTCCTATGGCTTACATCTATAAAGCCAACTTAGTTGGGAAACATTAAATCGTAGAAAGTATGTTTTTTAAAAATATTTATTTCCTATTCTATTACTGTATGGAAGAAATCAGCTTTAATAAAATTAAGCTTAATATCTGTTTTGATGTATCTTAATATCCTATTAGCTTAGTCAAAAATTATCAATGGCTTCAAATTTTATCATGGAACAAAAACATAGATCAATGCAAACTGCTAAGCAATAAGTGTGAAACAAAGTGTTCACTTGTTATGTTGGTTCTTTAGTAGGACAAGGAAAATATTTTATTTACCAGCATAAGCACAATTTTGAAAAATGAGTAAAAATATATCTGCTTTAAATGTTGGCTACATATCTACCCTTAACTGTACAAAAAATAATCTGTTATTTAAAAATTTTCTTGGGCTGGGGATGTGGCTCAAGCGGTAGCGTGCTCGCCTGGCATGCGTGCGACCCGGGTTCGATCCTCCGCACCACATACAAACAAAGATGTTGTGTCCACTGAAAAACTAAAAAATAAATATTAAAACACACTCTCTCTCTCTCTCTCTCTCTCTCTCTCTCTTTAAAAAAATTTCTAGATATTTGTAAGCAAATAAAAATAAATTACAATTTTCAAGATTTTGTGTATGACTCTCTAAAGATTCTAACTCTCCTCAAGAACTGACTTATTATAATGCAATAAAAATAAAACTAAGATAGGCTTCTACTTTGATGATATATTTTACATAGAACTCAGGAAGAAATACATTCTGAATCCATGTTAAAACTATTCTTAATTTTTTTGTTTTACATTTACTTACCAAATCCAAAATTCTTCAAATGAGTTTTTAAGTGCTTATATTTCATCCTTAGCTACAAAACAATGCAGAGTTTTCTAGAGGAGGTAATTAATATATACATATGCTTAATGTTCACCATTTAAAAAGGTCTGCTTACCAGTTGCTGAATTTCCTGTCATCACATTAAAAAACAATTCATATTTAATTATTATGTTATAATTTACTTGATATTTCATTAAGCTCTAAATTTTGCTCAGTGCATTTTTCTTGTAAGACAAAAGGTATGGTCAACCAAAACTCCAAAAAGCTCTTACACTGAAAAAGCTTAGGTTCCTTCCTTCTAATCCATTCTCAGTAAATGTTAAAAACACACTGTTAGGTGCCAGAATGTCTGCAGCTCTGAATCGAGTTACACTCAAGCATTGTAATCATTTGGTGGACGAGGGCATGGATAACAGAGACATAAACATTTTCAGCCATTACAGCAAACAATTATAGCCCTGGCACACATTAGCATTAATTTGAATTCCTCCTAATTTATTCATGAATCTCTCCCCGGTTAGATGTATGTACTCTTTCAACTATTTCCATTTGGATAAGAGCTTCTAGCTCTTTGCAACTGTCTTCCTGACTGACAGAGGCAGGTGTCATAACTTCTGCTGTACTGTATTAAACTCTGTATGTGTTTTTAGCTTTTGCATAACCCTGGATAAAAAATGAGAATTTTTCGTGGTGCTTTCCTTTTGGAAAGCTGTAACTGACAACATGATAGGCAGGTGGGAGTTTGAAAAATGGCACAAACTGGTTGAAACAAAGGCAATTCTGGTTGAGCTTGCATGTACTTTGTAATTTGAAGCAACACTAACATAAAAATGCTAACAAAAAGAGAAAGTCCAGGCAAAAAATAAGCCCTGCCTGTGATTTGCCTCAACTCTGAAAATTTTGTGAAAGAAGCAAAACTTATCTTTAATGTGACCTGAATCTTCACTATTTTTCTCCTCACAAAGAGTTCTATTTGCATTTCCTACTATCACAAATTGTTACAACTCAGTGTTCAGCGTTCACTTACTGATGTGTCCCAGAGGAAATCTATCTTATAAATTAATTCACCTAAAAGTGATGCGAACAATTTCTTCTTATGTGCTTTCACTTCTTAAAAATAAGAAGCTAATGCACTTCTCTGTGGAATAATTGACTAATAGTAGGATATCAATTTTTCTCAAGTCACATCAACCTTTAAGATAGGCAACCTTAAAATTTACTCATATATGTGCACATTTGAATGCATCACTCTACAATTGCTACAATGAATAGGTATTTTTTTTCTAAGAAATGCAAACATCATAGATATACTGTTCAGAGGAATGGACTTGACCATCCTTGACCTCTTCTTTCTGTTTATGTTACAGATGTTTCAAAAACAACCCTTATTTTGACCTCAGAGAAGAAGAGGGACAATGAGTTTCCATAAGTATATATTCACTGAATATTACACAGAATGAAAGTATCTTTCTATTGTTGTTTCTTTGTTTCATTTACTGTTTAGTTTTGTTGGTAGTGGTGTTTGAGGGGTTATTTTGTTTGTTGTGATTTTATTTATTTATTTTTTTAAATTTTACTTGGGAAGCACTAAAATATTTCTACTGCCTGCCTTTTCTATTTCAAAGTTTTAGGGAGTAATAGGACTTTCTGCTATGGAAACAGTTACAATCACTTCATCTAGAGGATAAATGATGGACATTAATTAAATGGTCCTTTATGCCATGGGGATAGCACTTAGTAGCTATTTTGCAGATTTTCATGACCAAGGCCAAGTAGAAAACTGAGGAAATTATCCTGGTCCTTCAGCCTCTAAACTCAATTACTGCTAAATGAATTATCCATGTAATGACTTCAATTCTCCCTAGTGCTATGGGTTATCATTGGGACACCTAGTCATCATTGGTAGGGCAAATCCTACCTTTTATTGAGTACTTATTAAACTGACTATGGAGGTAATTATTACTCTTTAGTCACTCATCCTGAAGTTTTCTTGCAATAGAATGATTTTGCTAATGGAGTACATAGTTTTTTTGAGATAGTATATTGTAAAGCTGGTTGAATTTTTCTAAACTAAATGATATTGTGATTTCCAGCAAAGTCCCTTACTTTTAGGTCATTGTCAGAACTCTAGAACCTTACTCTCTTACTTCAACTAAAGTTTTTATTTCTTCATGATTAGTTCTCTTTAAAAAAATACTGCCTTATCATTATAGGAAGGAGAAGAATCAAGGCAACCTGGGATCTGTGCCTGTTGTACCAGACTCCTGGTTTTAATTTTTGCTTTACTAATATGGAAAATTGAATAAGTTATTTGCCTTTACTACCTTAGTTTCCTCATCTGAGAAATGGGGGAAATAATAAAATCTACTTTATAGTATTGTGAATATTAAACTTCAGAATGTAAAGTATTGAGGATAAATTCTGGCATGTATAGAAATTGCTACATAGATTATTGCTATTAATTTAAGATGAAAAAGCATATAGAAGTTTTCTTCTAAACACCACCTGGTCAAGTGAATTTATTGGTTCCACTCCACATCAAATATATTAATTTAGAACTATTCTGTACCATCAATATTGAGAGATATGTGTTACCAATTAGAAATTCCCTTAGCGCCACATGGAAAGCAATAACCATGAAAAACAGCAGAATCTTCTCCCTTTAACTCCTTGATATCACTTCATAGGCTTGAATACTCATACCTAGGTTCAGAAGAAAGTTTCATAGTCCCATAAAAATAGAGTAAAGAAATATCTAGGCATAGATTTAGAGGTTCTATACTGTCTATCCATAGAAATACTTAGTACAGAGTGACATACACTTAACATCAAACCAGTTGTACTTGTAAGTAAAGTATGTGGTAGTATATATAGTATGAGAGACACTGAAAGCCTACAATGCTACACTACCACACATATTCCTCAACTATCCTTAAAAATAACTTTATTATTCTCTTTTTTGAAGGTTGTAGTAAAAGTTAAAAGTAAATATCTTGCAATTCTTATTGTATAAATATGAAAGACAAGCCTCAGTGTTGTTAAAGGATATAGCCCAAGTCATACACAACAATTAAATGAGACAGTTAACACTACAACCTAGAGATTTTACTTCTAGTCCTGGCTCTTCTTCACATGCCACAATTGTATCCTTGTTACTACCCATGCTTGAACTTCAAATGTAAATGAAATTCCCCAGAATTTTTTTTTCTTATTCAGGTGACATTCAAATACTTCCCTAAAATATCTTTCTAAATCTGTATGTCACAGGAAACTTTCTCTTCTTTATCCTACTAAAATTGATATACCTCTTAAATTTAGCCCATATAAACAAAAACTCACACACAAAAAAACCTACACACACCTGCACATGCCTAATATATGCCATATGCACATCCATCTGTGGACAATATACAATTTTATGTCATCACATGAATTTTTAAGCCAGTTTCACTTTTTCTCTTCACTTTGCATGACAATACAATACCATCTCCACAAGACCTTAGAAAGAAACAAATGACAAATCACTTTTTAAACTAGAGAAATGTGGCGGTTATAAACATATTTACTGGAATGAGACTGCTTTGATTAGAATTCCAACTTCATATCTTTAGTTATGTGCCCTGTATGTCAGTATGTTTTCTAAAAGGGGAACCTAAAAGTGTCTACCATAGAATTATTGGTGAGAATAACACAATATAACACTTTTTCATTACTCACATTAGTACCTGGAATCTGTGTGCTTATGTGTATATGTGTGTGTGTGTGTGTGTGTGTGTGTAGAGATAGATACATGTGTATTGCTTTATTACAGGTACTTGTGTGAGTAATGAATAATAGTTTTACCATACATGTACATATATAATTTTATGGGGTATCTATATGTAGAAGAATGAAGGTTATATTCCTATATCTTACCCTGTACAAAAATCAATTCAACGTGGATCAAAGACAAAGGAATTAGATGAGAAACACTGAGACAGTTAGAAGAAAACATAATAGCACAGATACCAACTTCATTAATAAGACTCTTTTTTTTTAAATAGAGAGTGAGAGGGGGAGAGAGAGAAAGAGAGAAAGAATTTTTTTTAATATTTATTTTTTAGTTTTCGGTGGACACAACATCTTTGTTTGTATGTGGTGCTGAGGATCGAACCCGGGCCGCACGCATGCCAGGCGAGCGTGCTACCGCTTGAGCCATATCCCCAGTCCCATTAATAAGACTCTTAAAGCTCAAGAAATAAAACCAAGAATCAGTAAATGGAATGACTTCAAATTAAAAAGCTTCAGCACAACAAAGGGAGAAAATAATAGTGTAAAGAGAATACAATATGGAAAAAAAAACTTTTCCAGGTACTCCTCTGGCAGGAGATTAACATCCATAATATGCAAAGAACTCCACTTAAAATTAGGAAAAAAAAATCGATCAATAGATGGGCAAATGCAATAAAGTCATTTCTCAAAAGAAGGAGTGCAAAAGGAAACCAAATATATAAAACAATGTACAAAATCCCTTACAATCAAGAAAATGCCAATCAAAACTACACTGAGATTTCAGCACACTCCAGTTACAATGGAAATCCTCAAGAACATAAATTACAATTAATAATGGTAAGAATGTGGGGTGAAACTACACTCATATATTACTAGTGGGACTGAAAATTAGTACAACCACTTTTGAAAGCAGTGTGGAGATTCCTCAAAAACTAGGAATTGACCCATCATTTGACCCAGTTATCCCTCTTCCTGGTACTTGTGGAACCAGCTAGGTGTCCCTCAATAGACAAATGGATCAAATAAATGTGTTGTATATAAACAATAGGGTATTACTCAGGCATAAAAAAGAAAAAAATATGTTAATTGCTGGTAAATGGATGGAATTACAGAACATAATACTAAGTGAAATAAGCCAGACTCAAGAAGACAAGGGTTAAAAGTTTTCTTTTGTATAGGAAAGGTAGAGATTAAAAGAAATTAAAAAAAAAAAACGTGGGGGAAAATCTCATGAAAATAAAAGAACAGTGGGGTAAAGAAATGAGATCAAGGAGGAGAAATTGGGGGTGGGATAGGGAAGCAACTGCAAAATGAAGTTGACCAAATTATTCTATATGTATATATACATATATCACAATGAATTCCACTTTTGTGCATAACTATAATGCACTAGTTAAAAAATAAATTAATAGAATGAAAATCACTGGAGTAGAGGTATAGGGTCAGTAAGGAGGGAAGGGGATAGCATTTGCATTGAAATGGAGCAGATTATGTTATACACATTCATGTATTATATGAATACATCAAAATGAACCCCAAATTTTGTAAAACTATAAATCAATAATGAAAATAAAATAAAATAAATTATTTAAATAAATTTGGCTCTCAGTAAAAAGCTGGGAATGTCATTTGGTAATAAACAGGCCAATTTTGTGTGGCATCCATGGAAACTATTACTGATCACATTAGTTATGTGGAGGAATATAACAGCTAAAGCAAGGGAATATCATTAGTTTGAGGGGAGGGGAGAATGATCTTAAGTCAAATTTCAAAACTAAGGAAAGAAATATGAACAGTTATTAGCTTGGGTGAGAATGGTTCACAAAGCAAAGTTTTCAGGATCTGGTAGAAACATAAATGAGTAAAGAGTGCCCATTATTATTAACTTGGTCTTAGTAAGGTAAAAGAGAAAATTCACTGCCTTGCCATTTCAGAATTTGTTCTCTTTCCTTCAAATCAATTCATTTCACCTACTCCCTAAGGTCCAAATTATTTCCTAATTTGTTAGTTTTCCTTGTTTATCTATTTGAAAGATCAATGACTCAACTGATGAATCTTTCCATCTATTGATCTAGGGCTGAGGATGTAGCTCAGGAGTAGAGTGTTTGCCAACCATGTGTGAGGCCCTGACTTTGATCCCCAGTACTGCAAATACACACACACACACACACACACACACACACACACACACACAATATGTTACAGAACATAAAATAAGTTTGAAAAATAAGAAAAACACAAGTCATATTTCACTTATTCTTTTTTTTAATATTTATTTTTTAGTTGTAGTTAGACACAATACCTTTATTTCACTCATTTATTTTTTTATGTGGTGCTGAGGATCGAACCCAGGGTCTCATGCGTGCAAGATGTTTGCTCTACCGCTGAACCACAACCAAAGCCCCTCATTTATTCTTTAAAAGTTACATTGTGAAAGTAGAAAAATATCTCCATCACACAGAAATATAATGAATGTTATGCTGTGAAGACACCTACTAATAGTAGTACTTTTCTCCTTGTCAATACTTGCTAAGCCATTGCAAAATTAGAGCAAGAAAAACTCTTGAGAAGTGGATATATTTTGTGTAAAGCATAATTAGAGCATACATTTTCATAGTATTCAATACATAAATTTCACAATATTTAATTTGAAGTTTATGGATTCCAATATGTGGAAGGATGGGTGTATGTATATGTATGTGTGTGTGTGTGTATAATTTATATATATGATCTTTATTAATCAAGAAATCAATTAAGCCCAGAACCCCAAATCTACATCATTTCAACTAAAATCTTGCTTTTTAAACTAAATAAATTATACAGCAAAATATTTTTTTTCCATTGCCTCTTGTTTCTACCTCAGTATTTTAAAATTATGTTTAATTATTCATAATAGAAAATTTTTCATTTTATTCATTTTAAAGCTGTGCTAGAGCCTAATTCATTTTAGGGAAGCCTTATAACATTTAGAACATTTCTTTGGCCTACAACCCCAGTCCAAAACTATTTTTAAATGTATAGTTAAAAACAGTAAAATCACTTTATACTGTTACATAAACCTCACCACTATATGACTCCAGATGTTTTTCATCTTGTCAAACTGAAACATTACACCCATTACTTAGCCCATGGAAATCGCCATCCCACTCTATGTCTCAAAAATGTGATTGCTCACAGTCCCTCATATAAGTGGAACAGCACAATATATAGTCTATTGTAACTGGCTTATTTCACTTAGCACAATGCTCACACATTTTTTGCTCATATATGCTCATATATTTTTTCATGTACAATATAGCAAGCATGGTCTCATGACCAAACATTCTGACACTACCAGGTGTTATGATTTCCTCCATTCTAAGTCTGAAAAATATTGTATGTATACAATACATTTCCTTTAACCATTCATCAATTTATGAACATTTGGGCTGCTTCCACTTTTGGCTACTATGAACAATTCCCCGCTGAACAAGAATGTACAAATCCCTGTTTGAGACCCTGCTTTTATTTATTTCGGGTATATCCCCTAAAGTACAGTTGTTGGATCATATGGTAATTTTGTGTTTAAAGTATGAGGAATTGCCATATTATTCTTCTTCATGACTGTACCATTTTATAATTCCAAGTATTATTATACAATATTTCAAATTCTTCAACATCCTCACCAATACTAATTACTTTCTGTTATTGTTTTTATTATATTAGACATTCTAACGTATATAAAGCATCCTCTTCTTTTCTTTGGTAGTAAGAATGCTAAATTAAAAAGTTGAGATTTGTGATTTTATTTAACCTAGTAGTGCATAAGGGTTAAGGATACACTACCTTTCACATGAAATATCCTAGCAACAGGAATTGCTGCTACCCAATGAGAGGTCTGACTGCACATCTAATAAAATATTTGCTATCTAGGAATTATTTCTTTACTAGTTACAGGAAGACAACTATTTGGGTTGCAGCATACAAAGTTTGAAAAAATTATTGTATTCTATGAAGATCATAAAATACATCAAAATCTTCTTGACATTTA